>NC_134675.1:21252996-21552996 GCF_030463565.1 Pelecanus crispus | reverse complement strand
TCATTACTCACTTTCAGTGCAGTTCATCAAAGCAGGAATTTTGTTTGTAAAGACACACCTAAGGTTCCCCAGCATTAATGACTTGATTTCTGCTGCTATGAGCCAGACTCCAGATAATTTGAACAAACAAATCAAAGTGGCAACCCGTCATATCAGTGATCAAGAATACCAAACTCTTCCCCCCTTCCCCCCCCCCCCCAAACCTGTCTCGTAACTACCCCCAAACCACATCCTCCCCCTGCTCCTCCACAGGCAATTCATTCTGTCCCTCTATGTACTGCATTAGGACCAGTCTGTTGAGCCAAGGAGAGAACATACCATCAAAAGAACATGCTAACAACTGATCCTAACTTTTCTCCAATACAGTGGAGCAACTGGAAGGGAAGGAAGAGTTGCACATCAGCTTTTCAATCAGGGTCTGTCGATAAAGGGGACCTACAGCCATAAAACCAGTTCCTGGCCACCCACCACTCCTTAACAAAGTCCTGGTGAGGAAAACGATGCCAACTCCAGTTGCTAAACTCTTTCATTTGTTCTCTCCTACATTCAGCTCCAATCCTAAACAGCTACTTGGTTTTTTGCTAGGTGGAAAAGGTTTTAGTTACCACAGTCTGACTCAACGTTCAAAACCTGCTTGTTCTGGCCTGCAAGGTAAGATGCATCACTCAATATGGTTTTTGTACTCAATTTTTGCTTAGATATTAAAATCGACTGAAGAGGGATGGTTCTGCGGTTTCTTGCCCTACGTTTTATCATATTTTATAATAGTTAGGCCATTTAATAACTAGAGAAATGCTTAGGATGCCTTCTGTTGATCAGTTATTTTAACTGATTTGTTACACATTTTCACTTCCCTCTCTCCCATGACTGAAGTACTCAAAAGCACTCCCTAGCAATCAACAGAATCAGCAAGGGAGATAATTCATATAAGTATTTGAGGTAGGTTTTCTAGCAGAAACTAAATCTCACTGATGTTTCATTTCAGAGGATTGTACTAAGAGAGCTGTCCCAGCACTTCTCAGATTCAATATCCCTAACTATGAAGTAATTTTAACCATCTAACTTTATTTTAACCTTTGTCTACAGTTGTGGGGGTCCTAGGGATTTGGGGGAAGGGGGCTGGATTTGCAAGAATAGGAAAAATAGGCTGATCCAGTTCACTTCTAATTTACCAGGACTTGTATAATTCTGCAAAGTTTTGGCTTTAGTCTCATTAAAAAGTACTTTTAAAAATAATTTTGATGCACATAGCTTCATAAAATGAACCGCTCAATATGCAGAAGTACAGTAAGAACTCAGCGTAACCTCTCCTAAATGCTGTATGTACATTAAACCATCATTTATAATCCACACGATTCCTAGACAGAACATACACAGGACTTGGGCAATTTTATCACTATCAGACAATCAAATGTTTGACCTGTTTCTTCCCTCGCAGAACTGCTGAATTATAGTCTTCAGTTCAGCTAGAGCCAAGACAGCCAATTACTCCTTATTTGCAAGCACAGAAATTATTTGCATTTGAAATATGCATCTTATTGCATTTTCACAGCACTTTCTCTAAACACATATCCCAAACCCACCCACCTCTCCACCTATCAAGAGTCATGAATTAGTGTTACCACCACCCCTACACTAAAACTCAGTCCTTAAACCACCTCCTTCTCAAAGGCATGTAAGAACATATGGCCTTGAGTTTGCCTGATGGACTACAGATTTGACTATGTCAAGTAGTTTAACCTAGAGAAGAAAGCTTTGGGGAGGGTGTCTCATCAATGCATACAAATACCTGAAGGAAAGGTGCAAAGACAGAGCCAGGCTCTTTTCAGCAGTGCCCAGTGACAGGAGCAGAGGCAACGGGCACAGACTGAAACACAGTAGGCTCCATCTGAACATCAGGAAATGCTTTTTTACTGTGAGGGTGACTGAGCACTGGAACAGGTTGTCCAGTGAGATGGTGGAGTCTCCATCCTTGGGGATATTCAAAAGATGTCCAAACAGAGTCCTGGGCAACCTGCTGTAGGTGGTCCTGCTTGAGCAGGGGGAGACAAGATGACCTCCAGAGGTCCCTGCCAACCTCAGCCAGTCTGCAATTAAGTGAAGTAAAAAGGGAAGGAAGTCCTATAACAGAAAAGCTGTTATCAAAAATACCCCACAACTCTTAAGCTCTAGCATTTCTGCTCAGTCACATAAAGAAAATCAAGTTAATATCTATCTTCAATTAAATCAGGTAGGGCAAAAGTCACTGGAACTTTAAATCCAGCAACATACACTACTACATCAACAGATAAAATAGTAAACAATGAAAACTGGAGTACAGGTATAAAGTTGCAAGGACTTTTATACTTGCAGTCATAACAGAGAACTATTCAAAGAAGATAATAAGCATCTTTTCCTAAGACGCAAAGAAAGGTTCCTGGGCATGGCTGCTATCTGGACATCAAGAAGCAGCAAAGAAACCCAACAGGTTGAAGACACATATCAGAAGCCACAAGGTTTTCTCAAACACTGAAAAAAGCCTTTTGCATACTCATTAACTTGCCTTCACCAAGCTCATAACACTATTTCAATCTTTCTCTAAATTGAATTTCAGACAGCTACCCCTTGGTACTTACCCCATGTTCAAAACATTCAGAAATTAATTCAGTGGCTAATAAAGGAAAGTGAAGCACAAGACCAGGAAGTGCAGTACTGCTCCCCCTCATCACATTTAGTCACCCAAAGTTAACATCAGTAACTTAGGTCCCTCTTATGTCAGTCTCAAAATGGATCACAAGTCAGTAATCTGAAGAATTTGTGACTGAAAGCTGAAATAAAAGCCCAGTAACAGAAGATATCTGTCCCTTGGAGTACAATCCATCAAAAGCATGGACCAGAATTTCTCGAATACAATGTATTATGTACAGCCTGACAGCAGAGCAGGGTTTGACACCAGAATTCCTTTCAGATTCATGTTGCTGAAACTGCATCCAAGACAACATGCAAGTTTGAAAATCAAAGAATGTAAATGCAGAAAGGAAAAGAAAAATCAGCAATAGCCTTCAAATACAGGGAAACATGGACAATGTGATAATATGAGATATCAGTCAAGTGTTTACCATAAAATAGCCATGGTTCAGTTAACATTTAAAACCAAATAGAAAGAGGAAACAAAAAAGCTTTCAGAAGCTATATGCTTCATTCTATATTATTATATCCACCATCTTCAAAACACTTAACAAAACAAATACAGTAGAGGAAAAAAAAATTGTTTTTTTTCTCAAAAGCAATCCCAATATGGTCTCTAAAGCATCATCCTACTTCCAGGAACAGTATTTTAGTCATAAGAAATACAACTGAAATGTTCTAGATGAAACCTACACCACACACAGTAAAACTGCAAAAAGACTTCTTCTCTCTACAGCTAACCATTAAAAATATTTAGGAATATGATCATAGCTACTGAATTCAAATTTTACACCTTCAACCACAGGGCTGCCTAACAGACTAAGACAGACTTTCTCCCCCCCCCCCCATTAAACCAGGTTAAGGTTAAAAAAGTGCAACCTCACGATTCAAATCTAGAGGTTAAGAAAGCATTTGCATTTTCTTCATTTAACTTTGGATCCAGATACTAAATGATTTTGTAACAAATTCTGTTGAACCTACATCTTCTGCAGATCTGGAATAAACTGTGTTTCCTGTATGATAAAGCAAAAAAACAAAACCATAAAGTTCACCATAGGAGTACTACTACAGGCAAACCTTAAGTCTCAAGAAAGATCAAAGCGCTCTCAATATAGGAAACATTTCATTGTTTTTAATGCAAAATGCTACACTCAGCCAGGTTAAGGACTCCTCTAAGCTCATCTGTTGGAAGACTGATTTAAGCAGCTGGGGAGGGAGAAAAAAGTTTGACAAGTTTACCTTCAAAAGAAGCCACAGTATCTTGCAGCTTTCAGACAGCTGCACAAAAGAAAAAAGAGAATTTCAAGAGAACTGAGAGCAGAAACAACTCCATCCAAGGGAGCTGCGCAAAGTTGTTCACATAACCTATCTTACAAGTTTTACAATCTAGAGAGAACATAAATAAAATAATATGCTCAGCAAAATAGTTACGATGTAGTCAAAGCAAGCTGAGCAAGCCATGAGACCTTAGGCATCAGACTGTATCACCTCTAATCTATCTGTTCTTAGTCACTGTTTACTCTTTGCAGCATTGAGAAGTAGCAGGGGAAAAGGACTGTACCATGCCTGTGAAAGGGACTGCAGGAGCCTCAGGTAGACAGGGAGTTCCGACAAACTGCCAGTTTAGATGGCCAAAATTAAAAAGCACAGACTTTCACGTTAGAGCAAAATGGAGAAACCCTTTCTACAATTTGTGTAAAATATGAACCTGAAGTAATTGCAAAGGAACTACTTGCACAACATTTCATCCCAACTCTCACTTTAATGAGCATAACCTGTTTACAGAAGTTATATGAAAAACAGTACAAGTCCAAACTAGGTCTTCTCTGAAAACCAAAGAGGACACAATGGGCTACAAATGAGCAGATTATATCTGGAAAAAAAAAAAATTCAACAAAAAACTCCAGCAGAATAACAACACTGAAGTGGATACTACTTGTGTTTCCTCTAGCACCTTCCATTCAATAGTTTTGAAATATACAAATACAACACTGAGTTTCTTTAATCTGTCATCTTATGAAGGGGACAAGTCACTTGACTTCTCTTTTACCAAGGTCATACCAGGCTGTTGCAAACCTGAGTGCAGAACACAGGTCTTCAAAGTCCTGCTCATGCGCTTTAACCAAATAAGAGACAAAGATAAATAAAAAGATTAATGAGAGATATAAATTTGTATTCCTATTCTTTCATGAAGAACCTATTCCAAGTACTGGTACTAAACATTACTGAAATTGCAAGTAAACATTACTATTAATAGTAATACTATTAATACTAATTATTATCAGACTATTAACAGTCTATGATACAAACATTTCTCAAGTGCTATTAATCAGCATACCATTCCACTATGATCAGTATCACTAGGGGGACACCAGCAACAAATATAAAACATACCAAAAAATGGCATTCTATGAGGAAAGCATCACATAAAATAAAAGTCCATGGAAGAAATACAAAACATCAAAAATCTGCTTCTAAGTTCTAAAAAGGTAGCTTAAAAATTGGGAGAACTTAAAAAAAAGCTTCTGATAACAGACAAGAGTTTTTTGTTGGGTTTTTCCTTAGCTCCCTTAGATTTTAGTGGCAAGTCTGTAACTCCAAAGTCCCCCCTGAATGGTCAAATCCTTTTGCAACTCACAGCACCAGGAGCTTTTTTGAGGACTGGCCAAAACAATGCAAGTGAAACAGTCTAAATTTCTGAATTTCCATGCCTTTGTTTTTATTACTCTTTTTTAATCAATACACTGATAAAAACTACAACTAGAACAAAGCAGAATAGAGCTTGCCCAATTCCCACTCCTCCCTCAAGTTACTAAGATTGTTGAGGTTATAAACACAAAAGCTGGCTCGTTTTCCAGACTATGCATCAAAATTGGTTTACACCAGTTAATCCAGTTTCTCCATGTAACCCTCCAGGAGTCCCAAACATCATTAATGCTGCAAAGTGATTTAGCCTTGCTTGCTTTCAAGTTACCTAGTTTAAGGTTAAAAACAAATTCTTTAAACAAGTTAGGTCAAACCGCCACAGAGAGATCAGGCCCAGGTATAAGTACTGAGTCAGCCAGGTAGGAATCCAAACCCAGATTCCACTAGAGAACTTGATATAACCAAGGGAATTGCTAAAAGGGCCTGGTGAATGTTAAAAAAGCAAAGCCTCAGAAGGCTGAGTGGCTGCCATTTGTTGTGAAGGGCTCTGTTTCAATGGCAAGCGCTGCTCCTCCAGGCCTGCACATCCTCCCCCTCCCTTCCCTTCACACACATCCAGCTCCAATTTCTCTCCTTGAAAAAACCAGCTGCTCTCATGCCAGGACAGCCCCTCCATTTCACCAGCCACCACAGCCCCAGAGACTATCGCCTTGATCTGCTGCTGTATTATAAGCATTCAGCATTTACTCAAATTGAGATTACTAGGGACCGATTGCTGCTTGGTGGCTAGAGACAAAGCAAGCTGGCCCTCGTGAGCCTCCCCTTACATAGCTCCACACCAAACCTGGAGTTTATGTTCCACAAGACTACGCGTTCCTTTGAAAAAAACCAAGAGGGCTCTGCACATCCCTGCTCCTGATGTTAACACACCTACAAGAGAGAAGCTTCAAACCAGGTTCACCCTGAGCAGCTCCCAGGTGGCATTCAGCAGCACTGCAGACATTTCAGCACATACTTTTAAATCTATTTCACATCATAGAGTTCAGACCCTTGCCATCAGGCTCAAAGGTGCACCAGGCCCCTTTCTACATCCAGTTTCTTGCAGAAGGGTTTCTACCAGTTCACTTTCCTGCTGTAATTTTCTTCAGCAACAACAGTAAACACAAAAGAGCTTCTTTTTTGTTTTTAAATGCAACATAAACCAGTCCAATAACAAAGCCCTGCCCTGACTTCCAATTCTCAGCAAGCACACATAATCGGGGGTGAGGAAGGACTAGGTAGAGAAGGTTAACAGAGAAAACGGTTCTTTCATCACCACATCCTCAAGTAACCTACTGTTGCTGCCAAGATATTATTGTCAGTGAATTCTGTAGCTGTGACCGAGACACGGCTGCCCTGCCCTACCCCACCCCACCAGCGAGGGAGCACCTGGGAAGATGGGGAAAGACAACATGGAAGTAAAGCCCTACACAAGGCACAAATCAAGTTATTCATCCACTTGTTCCCTTCCCATACTGCCAGCCCTCCTTTGGCCAGACTCGAGATTAGCAAGGGGCCCAAAGGCACGTCCCCCTCCACCAGCCCCACTTCTCCTCTGAGGGGTCCAGCTGCACTGCCCCTTTCTTCACACCCCCAAGCCCACAGAGCCAGGAGAAGCACGAACCCGTCAGGAGAAAAATCCCCAGCTGTAACAAGACGAGAAACAAGGGGGATGGGGTGCAAAACCCCCTCCCCAGAACAGAAGAGGGTGGAAAGCTAACCTACCTCTCCCAGCACTCACCGGGGGTCGGGCGGGCTCCCTCTCCCCACACGAGCCCGGGCTAGAGCAGGGCGGGAGCTGCCAGCAACCGCGGCCCACTCAGCGGCCCCTACCCGCGCCCCTAAGGGGAAGGGGGGGGGGGGGGGGGGGGAGGGAAGCAGCAGCAATCTAGAGCAGGGCGAAGCTTCCCCCGGGCGGCCGCCAGGAAAAGCGAAACAGAGCCGCCTTCCCCCCCCGCGGCCGGGAAGGCGCGATAGGCCCGGTGGGGAGGGGCGGCCCTAGCAGACGCCCACCGCCGGACAAAAGCTCCCACAGGGACGGGGAAGCAGGCCCATCCTGGGGCCTCAGGCCGTTGAGGGAGAAACGGCCGCCCCCGGACTGCTGGGCGGGGGAGGGACGCCAGGCCTCCCCCAGGCGCGCAGGTCCACCGCCCCCGCCGCGCGCGGGGGGAGGCAGGTAGTGAGGGAGGGCGACGCGCGCGCCCCCAGCCCCCCCAACCCGCGGGCGCGCGCGGCCCCGAGCCCCCCCGCGCAGTACCTGCCCAATGTGCTCACAAAGCAGCAGCGGCGGCGGCGGCAGCAGCAGCAGCACCCACCACCGTCACGTGACCGCCCCGCGCCTGCCTGCCTGCCTGCCTGCCTGCCTCACACTCTCCTGCTCCTCCTCCTCCGCGCGCGCGAGGCCGCTCTCCCGCCACGTGACGCCACGTGACGTAGCACGCTCGCCTACCACTCTCCCCTCCCCCGCACCGCGCCCCTCACACACCACCAGCGCGCGCCCATCCACTGGCCCTTCCAGCTACCCTGGCACCACGTGAGCGGGGCGGGGAAAGCTGACCCCTTCCCCCTCACGCGCGCGTGGTGGAAGGGGACGGTTGGTCCCGCCTATGGTTGCGCTGAGGGGAGTTGGTTTAGGGAGTGTCTCCGTGAGTGGCTGCGGAGCCTCCCCGCCTCCGGGGACTGTCAGCGCTGGGCTCGTCGCAGCCGGCTGCTCCGCAGGAGGCCGCGGGAAAAGGCTGCAGCTGCTCCTGGGGTCGCTCCGTGGAGGGTTGATGCGCTGGCGGAGCCCGACCGGGAAGGGCATCTGCGGGGACAGGCGGCCCCGCCTCAGCGCTCTGTCAGGCTGCGGGGAGACAGAGGCACAGCGCCCGCGGGCGCAGCCTGGGCCCTGGCGGGATGGGTTTAGGAACAGGGTGAACGTTCAGAATCATGGCTCAGTTCCTCTCTCGCTGGCCAAAGGAGCGGTTTGAACCGTGAGCTCTGGGATTTTTAGGTTTTACCTCTTATTTTAAGGTGGCTTTTATTTTCTGCCCTACAGGCTTTTGGCAGGACTGATTATGAGTGGTTTATGTCACAGATTAAAGCCTGTTCATTACATTTGGTGCCTCAGTCCCAGACAATGTTAAAGCTGAGCTGACACAGGTTCTGGGCTTTCTAGAGCTCCCTTGTTCCTTCTCTAGTTATTGTTCTGGAGATTTCATCCCAGACCTCTTTGATATCCCAAACAATCCATGTGATTAGAGAATCAAAAGGCTCCTTCATGTTCTCTCTCCACAGTTGCTGAGACCAATGCCTAAGCAGTCAGGAAATTGGAACCAATTCTGTGCTTACATTAATTTCTTTTAAGTGTTACATTCTTTTGCCAGGCTGGACACAGGGAGGCACCCCATTGACATGGAGGAATCCCAGGACAAAGGATAGCTGCACTACAGGAGGAAAAGGGCAAGGAGAGTATGCTAGGGACTAATGGAGAACAGCTAAGGGGTGGCACAGCAGAAGTATGTCAGAGCACTTGGTGCAGCTACTGGAAACCTAAACTGAATGGTGACAGGACAGATAGCAAGAAAGGAAGGTTGCTTGACTCCCCAAGAAGAGGAGTTTCAGGTTGTGAGCCAGGAAAAAAAACAAACAACTTTTTCACTTTAGGCTTTTTCCTGCTGTACATTTTTCCCATTCTGTACAGCACCTCTGGTTGCCCAAAATGCAGCAGTTGTACCCTTCTGGCATCCCTTCCTTGTAAGGCCTGGCATTTGAAAGCAGGGCTCCCTTAGCCTATGTGGAAATTGCTCCCTGCTCGGTGCTCTGCTGAGCAGGCAGGTTAGTGCAGGTGCTGGGGGCACCAGATAGCAGACCCTTTGTTCAGCCCCCGGTGCCTCCAGTGATGTGTCCCATGGTTTTTGACCTTTTCTGTGGTCTTATTTACTGCTGTTTGCTCATCCTCTGTCCCTTGAGCCCATACTCTCCACATAAGTAGAGAGGGCATCAAATCTCATCTTACCCTAAGCAATATCTAAAAATTAATCAGTGGTGTTCATGCTTCTGCCTTCTCTGCTTAGACAGAGTAGACAGATTTAAGTGGCCTGCGTCCTGGACTGACATTGATATTTATTACATAGATGGGCCAGAGCTAGGACAGTTCCTACTGCTCAGAAGCAGCAAGACCTCCCTATTCCCATCTTTTCCCAATAAGATAGAGGGTCCTTTAGAGCTAAATTGAAATTCAGACCAAACAGTGCATGGGTAGTATTGATTTTCTTGAGGCAGCTGTTGATATTTTGTTTTATTACTATTGGGGGAAGGGAATTAATTATAGCTCTAAACAAAGTTTCACAAGTTTTGTGACAGACATGTCTGTGGCTCCATAATCTGTGCAGATTTAATCAGTATTATTAGCATTCTTTCATCATGACTTGGCAATCCTTTGCTAATCAAGATGGATATTTGATGTGCAGCATGCAACAACAAAGGCTGAGAGCTCTTGGGATGCTGTAGTCAGATGGTGTGGTGCCAGCTGGAGTGTGTCTCCAAATATCACACAGAATCCAGCCCCGGAGCATTTGGAATAGGAGAAAATTAAACAAGGATATCAGGATAAAAGCATTGCAGACTCTTTTCTGCTGTACATGGAGTAAATATAAATGAGAAAATGGCATGTTTCACTGCCAAAGCTTCCAGAGGAGAGCTAAAGGAATAAACTAATGTAGGCTTGGGAACACAGACCCTCGCTCCAACTATTCAGTACATCAGGCTTGGAGAGGAGACCCTGCACTAAACACAGTGAAGGTTTGACCAGGCCTGGCAGGCAAATTCTACCTACTGTCTGTGTCAGGACTTTATCTGCTGTTACAAGGATTTGCGACCTTTTCAGTTTTCCAACTGCTAAAGAATAATCCAGTGCAGGTGCAAATCCCGCCAGACTATGTTTAAGCTTACTTCAGGATTGCTTTTCTCAGTCACCTGCTGCAGATGTCTTAAATAGCCTGCAGTCCACGTACCACAGGCTGGAAACCGCCGTTCTGGTGCTTTGGCATTCTACTTGCCTGTCACATTTGGGAGTGGGGGGAAACCACTTGTATTAAGACTGTCACCCTGTTCCTGGTTCAGAAGTCTGCTCTACTTCTGTGTTACAGACAAGAAATGAAAACCATCTATTCTTCGCAGGCTCAGGCTGCAGTATATCTTTCCTCCTCTTGCTAACACTCTCTTCTACTTTCCAGACTACCAACCCTTGCCCCTCAGAGTCATTGGACAATTAGGCCAACTGAGCTGAAGTTCAGAGCAGTTTTTCACTATTTAGTCTGAAGTTTGTATTTCTTTGTGCCTGTTTTTTCCCCCAGTTACATCACTTGGTCTAATAAAAATACTGCTCTTCTCTGCAAACTCTTCTTGCAGCCTTAAACCACAACACGTGCATCAACAGCACCACCTTTCTCCAAAACATACTCTAGTAGCCTCAGACAATGTATCCAGTCGTACTCAGACTCTGTAAGGCAGAGGCTCTGCATGAAGGAACCAAGCTTGACTTTCAGGTTTGAGTCGAGTTTGCAGGGAATTAGGAATTCTCTCTAGTTATAGTGGAACAACTGAAAATCTTGGATCCAAAGTGGGGTTGTCTCAAGAGATGTTACCCTTGGGCGTACCAGGGATTGCTGCTGCATTTAGACTTGGGGTGAAACTTGTAAAGATGCTGTCTAGAAATGGGATCCAGTGTGTTCGATTGTGTTAATATGCATGCAGAAGCAAGGTTTCAGCAACATTTATACTTGAAAGGGTTGCCATTTCAGTTGTGGAAGCAAGCCCTTCTGGTATAGATGCCATTCATCGATTCACGGCATTGAAGGCAGGAAGGGTAATGATATTGTGTCTAGCCTTCATACGGCCCAGGCCATTAAAATTCCTAACATCCACAGGCTGCATTAGTCTCTCGTCTCATCCTGGGAATTCATGTTGGACTGCTTGATCATCCTTTAGAGTCGGTGCGGGCCTGGAGACAGACCCTCTTCTGTAGGTGCCCCCTGTAGCCCTTGGTCCAAGTTTTCTCACCTTGTAATGTGGCTGTATGAAAAAGGTGATGCGTTTTCATGTGACCAGAATCTGAAATTGCTCTGTACAACCACCTTAACCCCATTGTTATTTTCCATTCCTCCAACCTTTTTCACAAAACATTTTATCTGCGGTGACTTTGTACTTATTTCCAGATTGCTGAGACAGTTCAACACATCTAAGCCTCATACTAATCCTGCAGAACCTCGCTATAAACACCTGTTTTGGGGAGGATGTTGGTAGTTGTTAATCTGTGTAGTGTGTGCTCTGCTAATGGTGAGTGCTGAGTTTGTTCTGTTATACTCCCTGATTTAATTGTGATGTGCCTGCTGTTACCTTTATCAGCCAAACAATCTCTAAGAATTAAATAGTCTTTTGTTAAACAGACTTATTTTCCACATTACCCTGTTGCCTGGCATTAACTGTATATCTAGCCTTGAATTCTCTATTAATCAAGACCCTTATCAGTTTTCCATTATTTTGCCTGTGACATCAAGGAAAGTAGTCCCCAGGTCACCCCTCCGTGCCCTGCTCAAACAGTAGCATGCTTCCAGCCTCTTAAAATTTCTGAAGACTAAAATTATTTCTATGAAGCCAGAAGTTTCCCTGGCCAGTTCTTAAAGAACTTGGGGGGGGTGTGTTGGACTAGATGATTGTTAAAGGTCCCTTCCAACCCACAGGTCCCTTCTGACCCAAACCATTCTATGCTTCTTTGAACTCTTGGGTGTAGACACCTCAGGGCTGGTGATAGAAAACCATTTCTGACTGTCAAATGTTACTTTGCACGAGTCAGTCCGTAAGCTAACAACCAGCTATTTCTTCTGTCCCACTGTGACACTGCTAGAGCATCCTGCTTCTTAGTGGAACAAGAAGCAGGTATTTTTGGAACACTTCTACTTTTATAATCATCTGTTAGTGCTTTAAAAACTGTCTACAAGTGGGCCAATACAATTGCTAGGAATTGTTCCTTAAGAGGTTGAAAGTTCTTAGAAGCAAAAAAATCCTTTTGCTGTTATAGCTTATACCAGAATAAATGTAGAGGAATTTGTTTTATCTGTTCCTTTTCTAATTTAAGTTGCAGGCAATTCAAAGTTTATCAACCTGTCCTGGTTTCGGCTGGGATAGAGTTAATTTTCTTCCTAGTAGCTGGCATAGTGCTGTGGTTTGGATTTAGTAGGAGAAGAATGTTGATAACACACTGATGTTTTAGTTGTTGCTAAGTACTGCTTATGCTAGTCAAGGACTTTTCAGCTTCCCATGCTCTGCCAGGTACACAAGAAACTGGGAGGGGGCACAGCCAGGACAGTTGACCCAAACTGGCCAAAGGGCTATTCCATACCATATGACATCATGCTCAGTATAGAAACTGGGGGGGGGTTGGGCCGGGGAGCAGGGATCGCTGCTCGGGAACTGTCTGGGTATCGGTTGGCGGGTGGTGAGCAATTGCATTGTGCATCACTTGCTTTGTATATTATTATTATTGTTATTGTTATTATCATTATTATATTGTTATTATCATCATTACTGTTTTACTTTATTTCAATTATTAAACTGTTCTTATCTCAACCCAGGAGTGTTTCTCACTCTTACTCCTCCGATTCTCTCCCCCATCCCATCGGGGTAGGGGGAGTGAGCGAGCGGCTGCGTGGTGCTTAGTTGCTGGCTGGGGCTAAACCACGACACAAACAGGGACACCAGTTGTTTACATGCAGAGCTAGTTCATTCTGGGATGGCTGATTAGCTCAGCTGCAGTGTCCTGTAAATGCAAAGGTAATTCAGTTACTGGGCCGCATCAACATCTTCATGCCCTGCTAGAGACTTTTTTAAATATCTTTGCACCATGTTGCACAGTTCCTCTTGCAGTGCTTACAGAGCATCTGCCTTTATCAGCTGGATTTTAACAGGCCTAGTGGAATCTCAACCCTCCCTTACTCCAGATAATGTAAATGTTCCTGTAATTGATTGGTAATAAACTAATAGTGTTGTAAAGTGGAAGCTTGGATTTTGCACCATTTGCTGTTTTCTCCCAAACTTCATCTTAGGATAAATTACAAGCATTTTTATCCTGTGATATATTTTAGGAGAATGTTTAGAATAGCATGTCCAAGGATATTTGCCAACTCTGGTTAAATGTCGGTCATCTGCTTTAAATTATAAAAGGGCCATTTGTAGATGCAGCAGCTGGCAATGGCAGGAACAAATCAGTGAGCTTAAGAGACCTTGGGGAACTACAGGCTGGTCAGCCTCCCCTCAGTCCCTGCAAAGGTGACAGAGCAAATAGTACTGAAAGCCATTTCCAAACATACTGAGGACTAGAAGGTGATTGGGAGTAGCCAGCATGGATTTACACTGGGGAAGTCACATCTGACCAACCTGATCACCTTCTGTGATTAAATGACTGCCTTGGGAGAGGAGGGGATGTTGTTTGCTTTGACTTTAGCAAAGCTTTCAACAGTGTTTCCTGTAACAGCCTCATAGGCAAACTGATGAAGTACAGATGTGGTGGGTTGACCTCGGCTGGATGCCAGGTACCCACTGAGCCACTCTATCACTCACTCCCCCTCCTCAGCTGGACAGGGGAGAGATAAGGACAGGGAGAGATCACTCACCAATTACTGTCATGGGCAAAGCAGACTTGACTCAGGGAAATTAATTTATTACCAATCAAATCAGAGTAGGGTAATGAGAAATAAAACCAAATCTTAAAATACCTTCCCCCCACCCCTCCTTTCTTCCTGGGCTCAACTTCACTCCTGAATTCTCTACCTCCTCCCCCCAAGCGGCACAGGGGGATGGGGGCTGCAGTCAGTTCATCACACATTGTCTCTGCTGCTCCTTCCTCCTCAAGGGGAGGACTCCTCACACTCTTCCCCTGCTCCAGCATGGGGTCCCTCTCACAGGAGACAGTCCTCCACAAACTTCTCCAACGTGGGTCCTTCCCACGGGCTGCAGTTCTTCACAAACTGCTCCAACGTGGGTCCTTTCCATGGGGTGCAAGTCCTTCAGGAGCAGACTGCTCCAGCGTGGGTCCCCCACAGGGTCCCAAGTCCTGCCAGCAAACCTGCTCCAGCGTGGGCTCCTCTCTCTCCACAGGTCCACAGGTTCTGCCAGGAGCATGCTCCATCACAGGCTTCCCACAGGGTCACAGCCTCCTTCAGGCACATCCACCTGCTCCAGCTTGGGGTCCTCCATGGGCTGCAGGTGGATATCTGCTCCACCATTAACCTCCATGGGCTGCAGGGGGACAGCCTGCCTCACCATGGTCTTCACCACAGGCTGCAGGGGAATCTCTGCTCTGGTGCCTGGAGCACCTCCTCCCCCTCCTTCTTCACTGACCTTGGTGTCTGCAGAGTCCTTCCTCTCACATATTCTCACTCCTCACTCCAGCTGCTGTTGCACAGCAGTTTTTACCCTTTCTTAAATATTTTATCACAGAGGCACTACCACTGTTGTATGGGACAGTGAGGTGGATTGAAAACTGGCTGAACTGCTGGGTTCAAGGGGTTGTGCTCAGTGGCCAAAGTCTAGCTGGAGACCAGTCACTGGTGGTGTACCCCAGGGTTTGGTCCTGGTACCAGTGCTGTTGAATATCTTCATTAATGACTTGGACAGTGGGGCAGTGCTGCCTCAGAAAGTTCACAGATGACAAAACCGGGAGGAGTGGCTGATGCACAGATGGTTGTGGTGCCATTCAGAGGGACCTGGTGGACAAGTGGAACATGAGCCAGCCATGTGCCCTTGCAGCAAAGACCAACAACATCCTGGGCTGCATTAGGAAGAGTGCTGCCAGCAGATTGAGGGAGGTGATCCTTCCTCCCCTCTCGTCAGTTCAGCACTGGTGAGACACATCTGGAGTGCTGTGTCCACTTCTGGCCTCCACAATACAAGAAAGACATGGACATACTGGAGGGAGTCCAATGAAGGGTCACAGAGATGATTAAGGGACTGAAGCACCTGATGTACAGGTACAGGCTGAGAGAGCTGGGATTGTTTAGCCTGGAGAAGAGAAGGCTCAGGGGGATCTTATCAGTCCCTTACCTCATGGCAGTGACTAAAGAAGATGAAGCCAGACTTCTCAGTGGTGCCCAGTGACCACCCACAAATTGAAAAACAGAAAATTCCATTTAAACATAAAATGTTTTTACTGTGGAGGTAGTCAAACACTGGCACAGGTTGCCCAGAGAGGTTGTGGAGCCTCTATCCTTGGAGATATTCAAAACCTGACTGGACATGGTCCTGGGCAGCTTGCCCTAGTTGACCCTGCTTTGAGCAGGGCGCTGGACTAGGTGATCTTTAAGGTCCCTTTCAACCTCAACTATTCTGTCATTTGGAGAGTACAGGAACCCAGCATTCGGGGATATGACTTGACCTCTCTGACTATTTCTTATTCCAAGAGCGTGTTAGTCAGTTGAGAAAGAAAGGTGACAAGGAAATCCATGTAATATGAGCTAGACTTTTCCCTGTAGTCACTTTCTATTGCTCTGTGTAGAACATCGAAGTTCTGGATGTTTCCCTTCCCCTAAGCAAAGTGGAGCAGCCCAGAGCGCAGGACTAAAATCTTTCCCCAAAACCAAATGCACTCAAAGTACAACAGCAGCAGCCTACTGTGTATGCACCAAGATAACAGGGAAAATTTTTTGGAGTCAAATCCTGTTTTTACTGGTAAAAAGCTAAAGTTGGCTTTCTGCAATTAACAGGAAAGAGATGCTCCTATAAATACACATGGCAATTCATCATTACTCCTAGAATTTCTTTCCTGGAAGAAAAAAAAGTCTCTTATGAAGTGGTTTCATCAGAGAGCAAGATCAGAAGGCAGTATAGCTTAATAGCTCTCTACTGGCATCCTCGCTGGCCTGGTTGCTGTATGGTGTCCAGCAGCCCTCAGCAGTTGCTCCCTAGGTGAATACTTACCTAGAATACAGCAGCTATATGGGGAGGACTTTTACAGCAACAGTGCCAGGCTGTGTCTCCCCAAACGCAACCTTAAATCTAGTCACATCCTTTCCAGTTGTCTAGAATCTCTGAAATTTCTGTTGTAGATGAGTCCATGTGCCTAACGTTCAACATGCACTGCAGCAGGTCTGTGGAGAGAGGAAACCCCTGGAACAGGGAAACTTTTGACAACGCAGGAAAAAATACACAGGCACCAATTACAGGGGCTGCAAATCTTTCTGTTGAGACTTCAGCATCCCTGGAACATGACCCACACTCTGTTTATGTCTTTGGCACAAACAGTCCAAGCAACTGTCAAGCTGACCTTCTGACCGCAGTTCTGCACTTAAGGCCCGTGGCTTCTCTCTTACCTCTCCCAGCTCGTGGTACACCTTAATGAAGAGGGAAAGGTAAGACCCTCTGTGCAGGGCAGTACTTTGGAGCAGCTGATCAGTAGCTCCCAAATGCCAAGTTGGCTGCGTGGTCTCTTGAGCCTTGCAGGGGGCTGAAGCCATCCTGACATTTGTTCTTCCAGATGAGGAGGCTTGAGGGGACTGAGAAGTTGGGAGACAAAGCACGGAGGTACTTGTTTTCTAATACACTGTGAACTTGCTCACTTTCAATCTCTGACAGAATGGGCTGCTCTTGCCCAAAAAACAGTTCAAGCACTGTGTTCCTGGCATCTCTTCATTTATTAATCCATGTACTGGACCTTGAAACCACCTTGCACTGGGAAAGACTATCCTGATCCTCCATTCAGAAGCAGACAGGATGAGTATAGCTATGGCTAGGAAGAACCAACAGAACCAGTATGAAACTATTCCCACAGTGCTGTCTTGGTTTGGCTTCCTTGTTCTGCAGCAGTGGTGCCACCAGCTGGCAAGAGCCGAGATCGCAAGTCACAAAGATCAGAAACAAATACACCCAAGAAGGGAAGTGATGACAGCCAAGCAAACCTGCAGCAGCTGGGCTGGGAGTTGGAGGCAGGCAGCAGATTGAGTGTTGAAAGGGAGTGTGCACTGCACTGTGTTTGTAGTGTACAGTAAAAGCACAGTCGATAGCAGCGTAGACCTGTTACCTGGTGTCCTGGTTTCGGCTGGGATAGAGTTAATTTTCTTCCTAGTAGCAGGCATAGTGCTGTGTTTTGGATTTAGTTGGAGAAGAATGTTGATAACACACTGATGTTTTTAGTTGTTGCTGAGTACTGCTTATGCTAGTCAAGGACTTTTCAGCTTCCCATGCTCTGCCAGGTACACAAGAAACTGGGAGGGGGCACAGCCAGGACAGTTGACCCAAACTGACCAAAGGGCTATTCCATAGCATATGACGTCATGCTCAGTATAGAAACTGGGGGGGGTTGGCCGGGGAGCAGGGATCGCTGCTCGGGAACTGTCTGGGTATCAGTCGGTGGGTGGTGAGCAATTGCATTGTGCATCACTTGCTTTGTATATTATTATTACTATTATTATTATATTGTTATTATTATTATTTTACTTTATTTTATTTCAATTATTAAACTGTTCTTATCTCAACCCAGTAGTGTTTCTCACTCTTACTCCTCTGATTCTCTCCCCCATCCCATCGGGGTAGGGGGAGTGAGTGAGCGGCTGCGTGGTGCTTAGTTGCTGGCTGGGGCTAAACCACGACACCTGGAAATAAAGCTCCTGAAACCAAAAATGGTTTAGAAAGCAGATATTGCTTTATTCTGCGCAGGGTGCAAGGTGGAAGAATTCCACAAATCAAGCACACCAAGTTCGAATTCTATTCCCTTATTTATACATTGAATATACAATTTCCACACCTTTCTAATACATAATCATTAACCTGTCTTCACGTGCTCATCTTCATTGGTTAACAGTTTACTCGCCTAGTCTTTAAAGCTATAGTGTCTTTTTAATTCACTGCGCTTGCGCAGGAGGGGTGGGGGGGTACTTGCTTCAGTCCTTAATTGGGCCGGTGGTCGCGATCTCCCCCTGCCCAAATTACCTTTTACCCAGTTTCTCCTATTTTGTGCATGCCCGTTTGTTTTACCGTCCCCTTATCTTTGAAGGTCAGCAACCAGCCGCTTAGCCATCCTCCCTTCCTCCTTACATTTTATCAGTATAGCAAAATATGCATTACTTCACTGCTACTCAAGGGCTATATTTCATTAGCATAACAAGATCTACTTAAGGGCAACATTTCCCCCCTTTGGAAGTTTCAAAATCTTCTTTTGAGACTTCCACCTCTCCTACAAAACCCAACTACACATTGAATAATAACATAAATGCACACTAACAAAATTACTACAGCTATTATTAATCCAATTATCTTCTTAACTAACAAAGATAAATCTGGAATCCACGAAGTTAACCATTTCCAAACTTCTCCAAACCCTAAGGACGTGTCGTCTTTCTGAATTTCATGAAAAACCCAAGTTTGTTCTCAAATCTTATTCAAATCCGTGGTTACCCTTCCTGATTGGTCGAGGGTAGGATGGCCCTGCAGAGGGACCTGGACAGGCTGGACCGATGGGCCGAGGCCAACTGTATGAGGTTCAACAAGGCCAAGTGCCAGGTCCTGCACTTGGGTCACAACAACCCCATGCAATGCTACAGGCTTGGGGAAGAGTGGCTGGAAAGCGGCCTGGCGGAAAAGGATCTGGGGGTGCTGGTTGACAGCCGGCTGAACATGAGCCATCAGTGTGCCCAGGTGGCCAAAAAGGCCAACAGCATCTTGGCTTGTATCAGGAATAGTGTGGCCAGCAGGATCAGGGAGGTGATTGTCCCCCTGTACTCGGCACTGGTGAGGCCACACCTGGAATACTGTGTCCAGTTTTGGGCCCCTCAGTACAAGAAGGACATTGAGGTGCTGGAGTGTGTCCAGAGAAGGGCAACGAAGCTGGTGAAGGGTCTGGAGCACAAGTCTTATGAGGAGCGGCTGAGGGAACTGGGATTGTTTAACCTGGAGAAGAGGAGGCTGAGGGGAGACTTTATCACTCTCTACAGCTACCTGAAAGGAGGTTGTAGTGAGGTGGGTGTCAGTCTCTTTTCCCAAGTAACAAGCGATAGGACGAGAGGAAATGGGCTCAAGCTGTGCCAGGGGAGGTTTAGATTGGATATTAGGAAAAATTTCTTCACAGAAAGGGTAGTCAAGCATTGGAACAGGCTGCCCAGAGAGGTGGTGGAGTCACCATCCCTGGAGGTGTTCAAAAAACAGGTAGACGTGGCACTTTGGGACATGGTTTAGTGGGCATGGTGGTGTTGGGTTGATGGTTGGACTGATGATCTTAGAGGTCCTTTCCAACCTTAATGATTCCTAGTTTTTACTTTCATTATAAATAATCCAGCCACCAAGCCAGGAAACATGAAATTGCTACTCTCCCCTTAATTGGTTTAGTGGTGGACTTGGTAATGTTAGGTTAATGGTTGGACTGGATGATCTTAAAGGTCTTTTCCAACCGAAACGATTCTATGATTCTGTGATTCCCAGGAGGATGTCATCTACGTATTGCAGTAAAGTCACTCCCTTATTGTCCTTCTGCCAGGTTTCCAATTCCTTAGCCAATTGATTCCCAAAGATTGTTGGGCTGTTCTTGAACCCTTGAGGGAGGACAGTCCAGCATAATTGAGTTTTTCAACCCGTTTTAGGGTTTTCCCACTCGAAGGCAAATAAGTTTTGACTTTCAAATTCCAAGGGTATACAAAAGAAGGCATCTTTTAGATCCAATACTGTGAACCACTGATCTGTCTCTTTAATGGCAGTCAGTAAGGTATATGGATTTGCTACCACCGGGTGGACGTCTTGCACTGTTTGATTAATTGCCCTCAAATCCTGTACTAACTGATACTCATCTGAGTGTGGCTTTTTCACTGGTAAAATTGGGGTATTATATTCCGACTGACATTCCCGTAATAATCCATGGGTTACCAATTTCTCTATTAGAGGTTCCAAACCTCGTCCTGGAGGCCCATACCAAGGGGGTTACTGCATTCAGTATGTACTTCTTCCAGAACAGTTTCAGGTTCTGAGTTCTCTTGTATCCCTTCCTGTAACAGAAACACTTGCGCCTCCAAGGCTTTTTCTTCAGGTATTTGTACTTGTATATTATCCCCTTCAAACACAATCTGGGCATTCAATTTACTAAGTAAGTCTCTTCCCAATAAGGGCATCGGGCAATCGGGAATATACAAGAATTTGTGAGTAAAAACTCGATTATCAATTCCACACTTGATTGGTTGAAAGAAAGGCCTTACTTCCCTTTTTCCTGTTGCCCCAATAATAGGCATACTTTGCTTAATTATTTTACCTTTACAGGTGTTCAACACTGAGTATGCTGCCCCTGTGTCAACTAAGAAATTTATTTTATCATTCCCCAGCTTCAGGGTAACCAGGGGTTCTGTTGGGGGTACTTTCGATTCATCCCCTGTTCCCCTTCAGTCAGAATCTTGACCTAAAGTAAGCAGTTCCTCTACCCGAGGATTCTCTTTCTGGAAGGGGTTTCGATTTTGATTTTGAGGGCACTCCCTTTTCCAGTGCCCTCTCTGCTTGCAGAAAGCACACTGATCTCTACCTAAAAATTGGTGTTCCCTCGGCCCCCAGGGAATTTTTGTATTTCCTTTGGGGGGGGCCCTCTTGATCCCTGCCCATTATTTCTCCAATTACCATTCTGATTGCCTTTTGATATTGCAGCAGCTAGCAATTGAGCCTTGCGACTCTCCTTTCTCACTTGATCTTTCTCCTGTCTCTTCCTTTCCTCCTCATCCCTATTATTGTATACCTTCCAGGCCACTTCCAATAACCTGTCTATAGATTTAGCAGCTGCTCCTTCTACCTTCTGCAACTTCCTTCTAATATCTGGGTTTGACTGACCCACAAACAAAGTAACAAGTGTCAAAGCATCAATTTCCTTTTCTGGATCTAAATCAGTCCATTTTCTAGCCACTTCACATAATCGCTCGAAAAAGGCTGATGGAGTCTCGTCTTTCCCTTGCACCACCTGATATAGTTTTGACACATTCTTTGGTTTTGGAATAGCAGTCTTTATTCCAAACAATATTAACCTTTGGTATTCAGTTAGTAGCAGTCTTTGTGCCCAATTATTAGGATCCCAATTTGGGTCGGTGGTTGGGAAGTGATCCTCCAATCTCCCTGCCTGAGCATCCTGGGCATGCACCTTTTCCGCTTCTTCCCTAGCTTTGACCAACACAGTCCTCCGTTCCTCATATGTCAGCACAGTATTTAACAATACCTGAATATCTCTCCAGTCTGGATTATGATTTTCCACAATAGTTTCCAATACTTTTGCCACTTTTTCTGGATCTTCTCTATACGTTCCAGCCATCTCCTTCCAAGCCCTTAGATCAGCTACTGAGAAAGGTACTTTGACCCAAACCGGTTCTCCCTCTGGACCCACTGCCTGTCTTAAGGGTGCTTGTAACACCGCTCCCCTCCTTCTAGTTCACCCTGCTATCGGGCTGAAATTCTCTCCTCCGTTTTCGTCCTCACTTAGATTTCTACTCGAATTCCCTTGCCCTGGTGCCATCAATAACCATGCCTCATCCTCCTCATCTTCCGATTCCTTATGCTTATTACACCGCTTTCCGATGCTACGTGCTGAGCAGCATCGTTTTGGTCCCTTATTTTTCACTTGCTCTAGAGCGAGAATATTAGAGTCCTTAGCAACTAACCCACATTCCTTCCGACTTTTTCAATCATTTCTTAGCGTAAAGAACAAATCCACATACGGCACTTCATCCCATTTTCCTTCTTGTCTACAAAACAACATCAACTGTAATATAGTATTATATTTCAAAGTTCCATTCTTTAGCCACTTTTCTTGATCTTCTAACACATAGACAGGCCACCACTGATTACAATATTCTATCAATTTCTTTCATGTCAGCGGATCCCCTCCAAACTTGTTCTGGCCCAGTTAGCTCAGTTGGTTAGAGTGTGGTGCTAATAACGCCAAGGTCACGGGTTCAATCCCTGCTCACTGCAGGGGGGTTGGGCTAGATGATCTCTCAAGGTCTCTTCCAACCCAAAGCATTCTATGATTCTTTAAAGTACAACGTAATGGGGAAGCCTTAGCTATTCTTCTTCCTGGGAGGATAGCACATTTCCCATTCTTATAAATAGTATAATACAGCTTTAACCAAAGTTACACAAAGGAGCTCTTACTTGTTCAAACAATTATATACAATAATACAACCAATACCAGTGCCACTTGCTCCGGTCGTCACCGTATTAACGCAAATAGCCTTATGCAGCTGTAATACCAATAAAACTAATACCAATATTCCACCAACATGTGCTCTGATCATCACGATTTACTTTATTTTTCAATATTAAGCAATATCTCTTAATTTCGGCTACAGCGTATTACTCACCACTCCAGGGAATCGCTTGGGGAAGTCCCTGGATAAATAGTTCCAGTGCGCGCCGGAGTTCCCGTCGCAATCCCCGGTCATGGGCGCAAGCCGCAGAAGTCGAAAAGTCAGGGTCCCATCTGGGTTGCCAAAACTGTTACCTGGAAATAAAGCTCCTGAAACCAAAAATGGTTTAGAAAGCAGATATTGCTTTATTCTGCGCAGGGTGCAAGGTGGAAGAATTCCACAAATCAAGCACACCAAGTTCGAATTCTATTCCCTTATTTATACATTGAATATACAATTTCCACACCTTTCTAATACATAATCATTAACCTGTCTTCACGTGCTCATCTTCATTGGTTAACAGTTTACTTGCCTAGTCTTTAAAGCTATAGTGTCTTTTTAATTCACTGCGCTTGCGCAGGAGGGGTGGAGGGGTACTTGCTTCAGTCCTTAATTGGGCCGGTGGTCACGATCTCCCCCTGCCCAAATTACCTTTTACCCAGTTTCTCCTATTTTGTGCATGCCCGTTTGTTTTACCGTCCCCTTATCTTTGAAGGTCAGCAACCAGCTGCTTAGCCATCCTCCCTTCCTCCTTACATTTTATCAGTATAGCAAAATATGCATTACTTCACTGCTACTCAAGGGCTATATTTCATTAGCATAACAAGATCTACTACTTAAGGGCAACAGACCTGCTGCAGGCTCCAGGCCAAGGAGTGCAATGGATCTTGTCTTGGTTCTACTGCCAGAAATGATGATGGCCACACACACACATGCCAAGCACAGCCAGTGAGAAAGCGCTGAGGGAACCTGGACTGTTTAGTATAAGGAGTGAAGACCGTGGCCATGAAACAGTTAAAAATCCCTTTCAACAAAAAGAGATGAGCTGCCCCACAGAAGGGAACAAACTGCTTCATCTGCACCGTGAATGGGAAAGCAAGGGGACTGTGGGACATCGGACTTGTTCCGGACTTGTCCAGACTTGTTGGTGCCGAATGTAGGGTCATGCGGAGGTCACTGTGAGTCAGCAGGAGGTGGTGGGGTTTTGACTTGAGATACTTATTTTGCAAAGCAGACTGAGTGCTGCCTGGGGTGAGGCGAAGGCCTCGCAGCCAAATGTTGCTTAAGCAAAGCTACAAAGAACCCTCATATGGCTGTACTGAATTCCCCGCCCCATATTGGCCCATCGGGCCCCACTGACCTTCCAGAATTTATGACCCTTGCTAAGGACCAATCAGCACACAATAATTGACTTAGTCCCACCTTGCCAAGAGTATAAATCTGGCATTTAGCATCCTCCATTTTGAGGATGAAAACCTCAACTACCGGATGGGTTGGCGGGCCTGGACCTCTCACCTCCCCAAGCAGGGACATCTCCTTGGTAAGGTTTGCACCTCTGACTACGTCAGATGTTACTCGGGAAAGTATCATTAACACAGGCACTGAGCTCGATTTTCTGCAGTTAGTGTATTTATAAACATCAGTTCCAAATTTGTTATATCTGTCACCTTAATAGATTATCTATCTTTTCAACTTTGTAAAGCTGTTTCAGTGAAAGACCTTGGGAGGACTCTGACAGGCAAATGTTGACTCTGATAAGTGGCTATATACACAATCCTTTAGACATAAACCATTGACCAAGTCTGGGACTAAGACTGGACCTAGCCACACCTAGACTCCTCTCTGAGAAGGGGTTTAGAAAGCAAGGGGGTCCTTTCTGAATCCTGTGACTCGACAGGAGGGTTCCCCCAGCCACATATTAGACCCGTACTAATAACGCAACAGGGACCTGCAAGACAGATGACAGGACAAAATAGGTGAATGCTAGAATTAGGTGCTGGGGGAGGATTTGGACTCTCTATTGCTGAGATTTAAGCTGGACACACATCTAGGAGGAGCTCGATGAGTACTGACTGTCTTGGTACTTCCTGAGGTCCTCAGCCATCCCCAATCCTTTTTGATCCTGCAAGTCAGCTGACAGGTCCCACACCATCTGAATGCTGTACTCAATGGAGCATCCGATGCAGCTGGGGAGTTGGTAACCCTCATTGCCAGAGCCCTTTCTGTAGCTTAAAGTAACTGTCCCTTCACCCTCCTCTCACTTTCTTAGAAGGCTTATGGGTAGAAACAAAAGCATCAGCCTGGCAGGGGACCTGTTCTGCATTAAGGAGGAGTAGCAGCAAGCATGACCATCTAGGAACAGAGCACAGCTCATGAGCAGTTCAGCTTCAGCTTCCACACTGAGGGGTTGGCACAAGCTCATCCAAATCCATGGCTGTGACAGGAGGCAAGCCAGGAGCCACAGGTTGTACTGCTACCAATGCCTTCTAGCCTCATCCTACCACACATCTAACCCATCATCTCCTGCACATCTCCAGGGCCATGGATATTTTTATTTTTTTTTCATCTCTCAGCTCTCAAACAGTAGGATGACAGTATAGTATTCATATGCCTTTTAGACTCCTCTTCCAGCATCCATGAACATCAGTAATGCCTACTCTACAGGGAGCAGAGATGGTGCAGGTGGAGACATGGTCTCCCATAGCTTGCAAACAAAGCTGCAGTTTGTCCACAACCATGGAAACTAGCACCTCAGGCTGAGGCCAAGTGTGAAGATGGGGATGCAGGAGCTACTTTTAGGCACATGCTTTTAACCTCCAACATAAAGCTTTGATCTCTTAAGGACATTCCTCCTCTCCAAAAAATAACCTTCCCAATTCTAGGCAGCTAGACAGAGGCCTCACTCTCCTGTGCAATGAAAATATGGTGGAAGATCTAGCACTACAGATGCAGTTTTAGTACATAAGGTCTTCCTGAAACCCTTAGTCCTATACCTATAGGTAGACAGTGAGGTATCTATGCTATCCAACACTTCTAAGAGGTATTCCCTTCTTAGAAAAATAAAGTGGTTGAAAGGAAACTCTTGACTTGGAACAAATGAGGTACCAGAAGAAGAGAACAGGAAGGAGATGCTTTGAAGAGTGTAACAGTCCCAACTCTGCCATTAGATACATTTCCTATGGAAGCAAGGAGCATTACTGCAGCTGTGCAGAGAACAGGACTGATGTTTACTATGAAAAACAGGAATAAGCTGAGAACCTGCCCCTGGGATATCAATCCACTCACTGGTGAAGGAAAAATAACAGTTCACTTTATTTGCTTTGAATCAGTCACGTCACCACAGAGGCTGGACTGTTACAGGGATGAACCCAAGCCCACTTGCTCTCAGACTGCCCTGGATTTACTTGCAGCAGGATGATTAGCAAATAAAGGAAACCATCGGCCAAGCCAACACACTATACAAATACATTTTATTTAGAGATACCCATAGTAAGATGTACAAATACTTTTTGTTCACCAATTTTCAGATCACACAACTTCAAGTAGTGGAAAAAATAAATTGTGGTTAATTACAGTTATCTATATAACAGGGCAGTAGTAAAAGATCCATTTGTCAGACTACAGCATGGTTAACAATACTCAGGTGAGAATGTACAGATCTAGGTATTTAAAAAGTGCATGGGTCATTGCCACATACACTAACATGCTTTTTCAAAGAGCAACATCTTTCTGGCATGTGAACACAGTAACCCGGTTAATGCAAGATGGAAAATTAGGCTCTTAATTTGATCTGGAAATGAATCTATTAACAGTTTTCCTCCAAACAGCAAATTAAGAGTTATTTGTGACTGATACATGGAAAGCAGTCTGTAAAAATCACTGTTACATTGTCCATGTAGTCAAGCAACACACAAATGACCTAAAATGATCAGTTCCAGCCTACACCTTCATAGCTCTTCTACCACAGTCATCTTCAGAAGAGTCCAGAGTACTTGATTACATTTAGCAAGCTGGCAGAAGAGCTGTAATCTGAGACCTAAGCTCTTGCACCCACACAGAGTTCTTCCACAAGAGAAATCTCAATCCTCAAATTTAAAGAACCCCATGTTCCACCTGCAAGCACATCAACTGGATCACGTATTGCTGGGTTTACTTTTAAATTCCCATCTAAATGGAGGGAAAGGTAGGAAGTGGTGCTGATCTGAGAGAGTAGCTGCATTGGTTTAAAGTTGTATTTAAAACACATGGAACCTGGATTCTTCTCTCCAGTGTCTCTCTCAAACCAAGGAAGTTCAGCAGGTTCCACTGCTCAATGCAATCCCTGTTTTGCTTTTAAATAGGGATAGTGCTGTATGGTGCTTGGGAAAGACCAGCAAGGACTGTTGCGTGGATGATTACACTTAAGAGCAAGAAACAAATTAAATCAGTCTTCAGTTAAACTTCTTCCATTGCAAACAGAGACACAGAGACTGTCTTTTGCACTGTAGTTGAGAGGCACATTTTGCATTGGTGAACAGAAAATCCCAGTTTACATTGCAACTTTCTGTGGATTAGAACACAGACAAACCTCCTGTTAAAGCAATTTTTAAAAAAAGCAACCAAAAAACTCAGTTACTGTTCTTCTATTTAAAATTCTTAAACTGCTCCCTCACCTATTCTACCCAGAGATACCTTTCCACTTGTGTGTATGCAGCTGCTTTTCCTCCCTAAAACTTGTTTGTGTAAGAGATCCTTGTTTCTGTGCACCTTGGAAGTATACAAATAATTCTGATACCTCACAGGGTGGGCCCCTGTACCACATTCAGGATTGTTGAGAAAGTCAGTAGGATTTCATATATATGCAGTGAACCCCAGAACAAACAACAAGAAAAATAAAAGCCACTGAATTGAAATAGCCAGCAACTCCTTTATGGAGCAGGAATGAGTTTGGAGCAAAGCCTTCCAGACTGAAAGGGGGATACCAGTCCAGGGATATCCAGGGCTGAGTCAAATGAATAGGGAGACTGTGAGCAAGGCCCCAATTCAGCAAGCTACTGCCTAAGCCAGTAAACTGCAGTAGGGCTTAAACAGGTGCCCCTGGGCTTTGCAGAACTGGTACCTGAACTAGTAAGCTGAGAGAGGACAGGGAACTTGAGCAAGTCCCAAGGGATAGAGGGTGGCAAGACAGGAGCAAGGCCGGGACGAGAGGCTGAAAATGGAGACAGCATTTTGAACAAGAGTGACAGAGCCCATTGGAAGTTACTTATCCAGACCTTTTCATAATGGTCCCACAATCATGCCTGCACTGTGAGAGAAGCCCAGAGCAGCCAATTGAAGCTGTAAATCCCAGCTGACCTGTTACACCCCTGCATGTACAGCTCATGCTGATTCAACAACCAAACAGGTGGAGGGAGCTGCAGACAAGGCCCTTTCACTCCATCATCCCGGCAGGAAGCACATGGAGGTGGCTGGTGGCAGCTGTAAAGCACAGTAGTGGTAGTCAATCATGAAAACAGAAACAAGTGCATTGGTAACCTTGAGTGATGAGGGAGAGTGAGTAACTGCTGAGGAAACTGGTTCTTCCCCATGCCATCTTCAGATGAGATGTGAAGAGGGATGACCAGCAGTTTCACAAGCTCTGAGAGCAACTAATCTGTGGTCGCATAAGCATAAGGCATGATGGAGCAAACCCTCAAGGCTTCTGTTGCTCAAACACTCCATTACCAGCTCATCTCTGAGCATAGCCAGCCTTTAGCATTACTGCTGGCCAAAGCTCATAACTTTTGCCTTTTGAGCACAGAGTTAGAGTTTAGTTCATAGCCCTACTATAGCACAGTTTTTTGCTTATTTGGTGGATTATGAAAAGACAAAAAAAAGTCTGTGGAGAAAGCCTTTAAATGGGATTGTCAGCAGAAAGTCACTGATGCACCCTCCTGTTTTTGCCCTCAATGTAATCTTTAGTTATAACACTGAGCAGCAGCCAAAGATGCCAGTTCTCTGGTTGACTAAACCACCACTGATCAGTTTAACAAACACACTGGGTGCAGACACAGAGCACGTCCACTTCCTGATCTGCCGACATCCACTGTACGATACAGATGCAAGAAATTTTCAGCTTCTGCAGACTACACAGGAGCGGAGTCCCCACTTCCAAGGCAGCCAGCCAGCCACTGAAGTTTATGGCAAAAGCACAGAGTGATCTTTCTACAGTAGGCTACAGGTTTTCTTTTTATTATGACTATATTTTTCAGACTAGGCAAGCAGCTTTGAACTGATTGTTAAAGGTGAACTAGGAAGAAATGGGAGAAGAGGAAGGTGCTAAAGATTACAAAACAAAGTTAAACCAATCTGTTCTACTCTGAAAAGTGACTGCGATAAAAACAGGACCTTACTGAATTTGAAGAAACTTCAAAGTTAGTCTGGAGTTCTCTTTAGTTCTTGCTAAGTCTGCAGTGGGGTACAGAGATAACAGATACAGTTAGTACGGGAAATACACATACATTAGAGCTCCCTGACTGTGTGTTAATGTCAATACACTGATGACTAATTGTGCTGATTCTAAAAACAAAGGCAGCCTCATGGATCAACAGAATGCAGCACTGTACTTCAGTTAATTATGGATACACACGCCCACTGAAGGCCACAGAAAGTGAAGAAGTGTTCCTGTTTCTATGCTCTTATGATCAAATTAACCTTACAGATGGGAAGGGACATCTCATATCAATCACACCATCCTCTGCTATCTGCGTAAGAGACAGAAACTCAACCCAGATTCCAGTTTGAGTTTAAGTTATCCTTTCCTTTGCCAATTCAGAAAACAAAGCCAAATGTGTAACGTCTTTGCATTTGGGGGGGGGAATCACTTTTCAGAGAGGAGAAACAATCTACAAGGTAACTCCGAACAGAGCCCCATGTGCAGACAGGCTGGTTTTGCATACTATCTGCAATTTCCCACTGTTCCATTTGCAAGCTGCATAAATAATTTTGAACAGTTTTACCTTACAGTTAAAAATGTGCACTGTAACATTTGAAGATAGCTGTTACTACTTCACTTGACAGGCCCTGTGATAATTCAGGATCCAGTGCTGTTTCTGACACAACTCAGACAGAAACAGCAAGCTGAGAAAGGCTCTGTTAAATGGGTGGAATTGCAAGAGTTGTTAACAAACATCAGACCCTGGATTCAGAACAAAAGCCAGCAAGTATCAGCAAGTCCTGAGTTTTTGGGGTTTTTTTCCAAGGCTTTGGATCTTATTAAATATATTTGGAAAAAAAACCATTAAAAACAGTTCACCGCAAGACATCCTACCCTCAGGCAACAAGTTGTGATCACCACTCATTTTAAAACACCTTGTGTAGTTTGTGCATCATATACATCATAGGCAATGGGGAAGATCCAGCATTTGTGTACACATGAACATATAAGCAAGCACTGATAGGTGTCACAGGTAAGACTGATCCCAAGACAAACCAGTGCCTTGATTTGTGTCTACACCACATCCTAAAACAAATGGAACAAGTCATGAGTAACAGTACAAACCTGTTGCAACTTCAACACGTACATCTTAGAAAAAGACAATGCATGTACCCGGCCCTAAGATGGTGATGAGTTTGTGAGATAACTTTACAAAGATCAAGGTACCAGAAGAGGAAGGCACATTAACCTCTGGTTGGTCCGTTTCGGTATTATTTGGATGAGTCAGTGATTTATATACCCTGAGACTGTGGGAGGCCTTGAAAAGGAAAGGAGACCAGGTGAATGGGCAAATAAAAAGTACAAGTTTAATGAGGTTTTAAGATTCAGCACCTGAATTTTCCCTTTTAATAAGGGAATTTAGAAAAGCAGTTCTTAAGAAAACAACGTATTGATTCCTAGATTTTTGTTCTGAGGTCAAAGAATCAATATCAGGACTAGACCTGTTGGTGCAGGACCAGAGGAGGGCCACAAAGATGATCCGAGGGCTGGAGCACCTCTCCTATGAGGACAGGCTGAGAGAGTCAGGGTTGTTCAGCCTGGAGAAGAGAAGGCTGCAGGGAGACCTTATTGCAGCCTTTCAGTACTTAAAGGGGGCCTACAGGAAGGATGGGGAGAATCTTTTTAGCAAGGCCTGTAGTGACAGGACAAGGGGCAACGGTTTTAAACCAAAAGAGGATAGATTTAGATTAGATATAAAGAAGAAATTCTTTACTGTGAGGTTGGTGAGGCGCTGGAACGGGTTGCCCAGAGAAGTTGTGGGTGCCCCCTCCCTGGAAGCGTTCAAGGCTGGGTTGGACAAGGCTTTGAGCAACCTGGTCTAGTAGAAAGTGTCCCTGCCCATGGTGGGGGGGGTTGGAACTAGATGATCTTTAAGGTCCCCTCCAACCCAAACCATTCTATGACTATAGAGACATCGCACTATGTTGCAAGGGTTTTTACACACCCTCTCAGTTTCAGTCTAATGACCAGAATTTGTATACAATCAAGTGTTTTACCTGGTGGTTTTTTGGGTACAGAACTGGTCAGGCAGCCCACATTTTCTCAACTCTGCCAACCCTGGCACTCTGTTTTAGATCTGTGTGTACTTTTAGACCGTACTGCTCCCAGCAGGATACTAGAGAGAAAGGCTGTTAGAAAATGGCACTCAATTTTTAATTGGGAAGATTCCTTTCTGTCAAGAGCATTCTTCTAATTAGCCAAGTACCACATGATTTTTGATAAAGAAACCCAGCATCACAAGCAAAAAGATACTTCCTAATTTAAATCCTTGAAAATTAACATGGAGAAATGACAGGGATATCTACTTGATCTCTCTGAAAAAGTTTTGATTAAGCCCTTTCACAAGTACCTCCTGAACAATGAATAAGTATCCCCTCTATGTTTTTAAATTCCTCAGGAGTCCTGAGAGCAATACCAAACACTGTTGGGCTTTCACCTTTTCTCTTGTGCCTCCTTGCCCATCCTCACCACACACCAAAGTGCCCACTTGCAGAGGCAAGGGAGAGCATACGCAGGAGATCCCTTCAGACAAGATGTGGCTGTATTCTCCTTTCTACTCTCCCTTGTCTGCAACATGGACAAATTCCTGGTGTCTGCGCTTCAGAGACTTTAAAATAAGTTACTGAAGGTACTGCAACACTCAGAAATGCATTTTAAGTTGAGGTCACGCCACAGGCTCTGGCTGTGGGTGGCCAGTAGTGCACATAGGGATTTTCACTTGGCTTTAAGCTAGAAAGTGCGTGGCTGGCCAGCACAGGAGTCCAGGGCTCAGCATGGGCTGGCCAAAGGATCAGCTCTGCCTGCACCACACACAGCTCTGCAACAGTGTTCCTAGGAATGAGCTGTACCCCAGTTCAGTAATTTAGTCATAGCAGCAGTGATGACAGAAGCTAATTGAGAACCTCTCAGACACCTTGGAAAAGCAGGTTTATGGAAAATAAGGGTATCAGATCATGACAAATAGATCTCAGAGCTCCCACCTGACTGCTGAAAGATGCTGCTGCTTTGCCAAGATGCAGTAACTGACAGCCCATCCGTTCTCTGTTTCTTGCAAACAAAGAAAACAGGTGACCTCCATGAAGGGTCTAGGCAAGCCTGCTTTATTTCAGATCTGCACCAGGTGAGGGACATTAGTTCACAAGGTCAGATTAAAATAACTTTAATCTGTTAACTCTGCAGCTGCAAGCTATATACAAAGCAAGCACTTAGGTGAAGGAAGAGGAAATTCTGGAGAAGAATAACCGATACATAAGTATCTTAATCCCTAAGATACAAAAAGCTGCTGAAGACTTGAAATGGATGCAGCAAATATATCCCCGTAATGAAGTTCAGGAGTCCCCTTCATTAAGGGAGTCACAAGAGTCACCCACAATGTGAATGCAACCTTTGTGGACAGACTAAGTCCAGTAAGATCACTGGGCACTCTTGCAACAAATCTTAAAAATGGATCTATGTGGAAAATTAACAACTGAGACTAGGAACAAACACCTATTAACTATTCTTTGGTAATTTACTCACCTTAGTCTAACACCAGCAGCACTGATGAGAGAACCAAACAAATGGACTCACTACTTTACAGCAATCCCAGAAAGCACTAGCAATTCTCCCTGGCTGACTTGACTGTACAAGGGAGAAAACTGGAGGAATTACCAGGAGTAAGGTGTTTGGTGAAGAGGGTGAGTACCACCCTCATTGCTATGCTCAAGCCAACACTGCAAAGTAGCTTCTGCTTCCTTAGGAATGTCCATCACGTAACACCCAATTGTTACTGAGGGGTTGCTACCCAGTACTTACAAGCTGGGTATTACCGAACCCATAATTAAGTCACTAGTTTGATTAGCTGTGATTATGAATACTGAAAATGTAATACCCAAAGATACCCAAATTAACATGGTAGTCTACTGAAGAGAGCTGAGCAGTAAAATTAGCTGCTTCCTACACTCACCAGCAGCACAAAAGATCCCACATGACTGAAAAGTCAATAGCAGGAAGAAAAGTCTGAAGGTCTGTTAGGATTAAAGTTCTTTTCTCTCCTTCAAGTGCCTAATGTGAGATAAACCAGAGTCTGTTCCCCCCCAGAAATAGACTGTTACTGTGTAATCCTCCCCATCAGTGAAACATGTACTAGGGCAACTGCCCAGCTCTACAGTCTGAGCCAGCCTCAAAGGTCTACTCAATTTAAAATAAAGCAAATTGAAGGTCTCCAGCATGGCTTGACAAAATGCCAGCAAGCCCATTTCTGCTCGACAGAGGTCACCTCTGCAAGTACAATATTGCTACAGTAAAGACTGGGATGATTTAGGGTGGAGGAGGCAACCCCAAACAGACCATTCAGGAGGGCAGGAGAGAGCAAGGGAGGGAAATCATTAAGAGACATTGGAAAAGATAAGACGGCCTGAAAATGCGAACACCACTGGGTTTCAGCAGAGCACAGTGAGCTGTTCAAGAAGCTACTGAAGTGCAGTCACTAGACTGAATTCCATCCAACATGGGGGTGTATCTGCCATTTGAACAACTGGGTGCACCCAACTCGCCTCCATATGGAGCTGAGAGATTCCCTGCTGTACAGCCATTCCTGCACTTCGATGGGAAACCCCTGCTTTTCCTCACCATGATCCTGGATTTCAATTCTGATATAACCAGTAGGGCAACAAAATCAAATCAAGTAAGAAAACCCGGCTTTTTCCTCCTATTTCTCCTATCACTTATATTTGGACAGTTGGCATATCATCACTTTTCTCTGCCTCATTTTCTAACACTGACTGGACCAAAAGTGACATGACCAACCACAAAATATTCTGAAACTTAACATCTGTATCGCTACAAGCATTTAAAACCACTGAAACAGGCTAGAAATTAAGTTCTCTGGCCCAATTTGTTTGTGTGCTTGCAGCACTATCTAGTTTGTTTCCATTTTGGGGGGGGGGGGGGCTTTTCATACAGCAACAAGGATGGCTCCCTCCCCATGAGAGGTTATCTTTGCAAGAAAGCACCCTGAAAGCAGAATACACAGAAGCATGTGAGACTTGAGGAGTTTTACATCATTGTCCAGATTCTTCTGAGAATTGTCCAAAGCTTCCTATGCAGAAAAAAAAGGGAGGAAAAGGGCACTCACACTACCAGGCTTTAGGACCACACACTCAGGGAGATCAGAGTCAGTAGAGGGGGACACTTTCCAGGGGTGCCAAGGTGACCTCTTCAGTAATCTAGAGACTCTGCAGAAAGATCAGCCTCCATGTTTAGAGGCTGAAGCTCAGTCCATACAAATACCCCTTTTGCCCCCTCACCCAGGGGGGCTTCAATTAATAGATCAACATCAGGGCTAGGATTTCCAGACCAGGAGTTTTCCTTTGGCACTGGTGACACCAAGTGCCTAACTTGTAACTGTTGTTTCAGCAGAATTAGAGGGCACTCAGACTCAAGTGTCTAGTTACTTTCGAGGAGGGGAAAAAAAGCACACCTCAAACCAAGCCCAAATAAAAAAACCTAATCAGAACATGTTCCCCGTGACAGAGTGATCTTACACAGTAGCTGGAGGAATAATCCTAGAAATACACATCCTGCCATACTTCACTGAGATTTGTTTTTCTCTGTATACTTCCACTTTTTAAAACCCCTAAAGTAACCAAAGCAGTATGTTGCCATCACAGAACACCACAGGCACCATTACAACATCTTTAAAAAAAAAAAATGAACAACTCTAAAATTTAAGAGCTCCTTTGCTACCCCATGGTATATAATTTGCCCCTTTTCAGCGAAAAGCCTAAATAGCCATGCACACAGTGCCATGAACTGATTCAGTTTAAGCAACCAACTCACAAGAGAAGTAGAATTATGAAACGCCACAAGATCTGTTTGTGAAGCACCCGTGTCAGTGCTCACTGTCAGTAAATTATACTTCTGGAACAGGTGCACATCTGGGAGAGCTCTCCTCTTGCCAGGATTTCCACCTAGATGGGAGGGAACTGCATTCCTTGCAGGATTTCCATCCAAGTCTCCACTGCCAACTGGAAATTAAGCCTGAGGCTCACTGCTTGGCGTTACTGATGAAGATACCGAGTACAAAAGACGAGAGGGACTGCAAGGACACATGCAGACTAGCTTTAGGCAGCCTGGCAGGAGCTGCATAAAGGACTAGAGCTACTCTGCAGTGGTGGCTGTGATCTCCAGCAGAGACAGGAGAACAGAACATATCCCAGCCTTGTCTGTCTTCTCAGCTTCAGCCAACTGTCCATCTGGCACCAAAGCAGTGAGGTACAGGCACACTCTGCTCCATCAGCAAGAGGGGCAGGGGAAAGGCATTCATGCCAGCAGAGGACAGAGGCATCAGTAACAAGCCAAGAGTTTGGTGCCTGCCAAAAGGCTAGGAGGAGCACCCTGGAGTCCTGCATTTTAGCTGAGTATTAGGTAAGACCATCACCCTGGAATGCATACGCTTCACAGTTGGACCTGAAAGGCATTGGACCTGTTCTCCCCACCCAGACCCACATGAAGTTCAAGGGAGTTTGAGTGCAGAAGGGGATTGAGGAAAGACTGAGCATCTCCTATAGCAAGCAGGATGACAGCAGATGCTAGCATAACGTCAGCTAACAACAAGTTATCTTGCTACGTGGAAAGCTTCTAGCTTGCATTAGATGAGTCCGAGATGCACTCTTTAACCTTGGAAAAAAAAAAAAAACAAACAAAAACCAGTTTATTTATTCCATTGGCCTATTAGAGGAGATGGCCAACCAGAACAGCTAAAATGGGAAAAATTTTCACAGCCTGGGACAAAAAAGGTCCTGGGTTTTAGGCCGTTTATGAAGACCACATGAGCTACCGCAGCAGCATACTAAGGAACTTTGGCTCATCTGGAAAATGGATAGATTTAGCTCATTTTGAACAACAAAAATACTCATGTCCCTAGCCCCTATTTCCTCTTAGCACCTCTGCAGGCCCTCAATGTTATGTCACCCTGCAAAAGCCACACTGCAGAACAGCCTACACAAACTCCAGTTGTGCAAGCTGATACCTGGGACAGGCAAAGAAGGAACAGAAGATCAATTTTTGCTCCTGGCACTGCTGAAGACTACAATTCAAATACAAATGCACTTTTGAGAACTTCTGCACTTCTGCTGTTTGGACTTGATGGGCAATACCCCTGGGGAATCTGTCCCTGGGCTCCAATGAGTACAGCTTAAAATTACCGTATTCCTCTACGTATAGACAGTGTCATTAGACTTGTACTTTTAAAAAAAATAAGATCAACCTAGGCCAGGGCCAGGCTCTGCAGATAAAGTAGTAGCTTATCTCTTATAAATATTTTTAATAATTTTTAATTACAAGTAGTCCTCACTCCAGGTAATGTAACTGACACAAAGTACCTGCACACACGCAGCCCCTAGACTTTCACAGAAAGCCCAGGAGCAACCACTCTATAAGAAAGGAATCCTACCTCACAGCAAAGTAGGGGAGGGGGCACATGGCCAAGATAGCCTAAACGTGGGGGAAGAGTCATTTGGAGTAAATACAATAAAAAGGGATTTCAAAAACCCTTCATATAAAGAATCAAGAAGTTTAAAGCAAAAAATTGGTTCAAAAAGATGTACAAGACTGTTGGAGACCAACAGAAAACTCTGCCAAAAAGTAACTTGCATTTAAATCAAATCAATGGCATCACACAATTTTGTTGTTAAAAAAAGGGAAAGAAAAGTGGAAATCTGTGTAAAGATCAGCATTTATAAAGAGTTTTCATTAGCTCCAGAGACCAGCGTAATTCCCATGAAGTCCTGATGGAAGGGGGCCTCCTGCCACAAAGAGTTTTGTTCCAGATGAGTCGTAGCAGTGGGTGTAAACAGCATTTGGGAAGAAATTTATGTCAGAGAAATAATTCCTCCAGGTTTCATCATGATTCTGTTAAAGGAAAGTTTAGATTGTTATTGTTGCCAAACCCAAAACCTTGTTGCACAAAAGCAGAAGGTAGCTTCCAGAGCCTAAAAAGGGATCTCTTCTGTTAATACTCCCTGAAGCTTCAGCAGATCAACTTGAAGATACCAGAGTTGTCCTGAAGCTTTTTCTGAGGACATTTGGGCCAAACATTGGAGGGGGGGAAGGTGAAGGGTAGGGAAGATATCAAGTTTCATTAGTTTTTAAAGTTATATCACAATGATACAAAAGATAAGAGAGAGAAGACAAAGCCATTACCTGCTTTATGACAACATACAGGAAATTGAACTCAATTGCTTGCCATGGCATTACCTCAGGAAGCCACAGTTTCCAAAATTGCACACAATTAAATTAAATCTCTCTTACTTTGAGTACCACATTAGAGTAGCATGTTTTTGAAGGAAGACAATGTATTTTGTGTTTGAGGTTCTGAAAACTAAAAGTTAGATTACATTTGAAAATATAAAGATATAAAATCTAGTTCATTTATGAATCAGTGCATAAGAAAAGTAGTCAGTATGCCTTACACTCAAGCAACCAACCATTCAATACCCTTTAATAAAGCTTTTGTAGAAAGCAATTCTGCAGCACTTCTTGCTTTTCATGATTACAGTTATTGGTTATGTGATCACTGTTTTACTGGGACGCATTTCATACAATAGCTCCCATTACTACAAAAAGAACCAGTTCAAGCCCTACAGCAATCCTGTGTAAAAGGTTTCCTACTGCTGCAAGCTACTCACCAGCCAGCCTTTCCCAGTCGTCAACTTCAAAATTTCACTTCCTCCTAATTTCTGCTTCTGTCCATAGCAGGCACGTGGGGGCTTTTCATCCAGGAACCTCTGGGCTCTGATATCATAAAACAATAAGGAACCTTGCCCTGTCCCCACTGTGATGATGTGCTCATAGAAGCTCACCGATCTAATACCTGTCAAACAGAGAAGGGACATACAGCGCAGTAAGGAAGATGGATGCTTTGGCTCTGCAGTGCTGCTGCTTGATGTCTAGTATTTTGTTTAAGAGGAACTACCTACTGGTATTCTCCACAACACATAAGTTTCCCCACTGCTATGGAGCAGTGCAGATAAATCCCATTGATACTATTGAAACAGCAGCTTCAATTACACGTACTACTTCCCTTCTCCGAGGCCATCAGCTACACTGATGGTGCATAGTAAGAAGCTTCATTCTCAGCAGGCCCCAGCTCTGCCAGATAAGCAAAGATCATAAACCATTTAGGATCAAGAGCAGCTTTGTTCTGTCTGCCATGAGCCTCTAAGTGAACACACCATGAGCAAGTACATGGCAGCAGAGGAAAGAACATCACATTGGTTTCCTCCATGAGCTCACACCCTACCTAGCTACCTGCCAAGCTGCAATAAGTGACTATGTGAGAAAAATTACTGTCCCAGCTGCCACCAAGTGCATTTTGCTGATCAACAGCCTAGTTGTAGGCAAGTATAACCATAATAATCACTAGTCACCTTGCTGCTAAGATAGATCAGGCTCTTAAATAATTTTGAAGCTATCCCTGATCAAATATTCTCACACAAGCACACCTTATTCTTTGTAGCTAGCACTTTTAGCACTTCACCCAGCAATGAAAACGGACTAAGAATCCTACAACCCAAGCACCACCATATTACACCAGCACATGGGAAGCTACAACAAGTTTCCAGTCCAAACAAAACATTCTAGCACAATTCAGTTACACCATTAGATTGAATAAAAGGAGTACATTTTGTTTTCACAAAATCTAAATCTGAAGCCTCAGCTAAACAAGGATCCCTTGGAAATAGTCTTGGGGAGATTCTGTATGTAGGAGTTTGCAATTTGCAAAATATCCTGTCATCTCATCTCTATTTATTGTGCAAAAGGTTTGTTCTGTGTAAGCACTCTACCCCAAACAACTCTTTACATAGATTAAACCCCGCCACATCTATGCTTTTTCTTCCTGCACAACATGACACCAGGTTATAAACTCTAGGGCTTTTTAAGCCCTCTTTAAAGTACCACTGAATTACAGCCTAAAAAAAGCATTCAAACAGGAGGGGAAGAGTGAGTTATGCCAGATACATCCACATGCCAACTGCTGTCACCATACCAAGTGGGACTGAACGTCACAAAACTTGTAACATACTGGAATACACCCAGCAGTATACATGACAGCAGACATCCCAGAGGTGCTGTCTTGTGCACCTGGCAGAGCATGGGAAGCTGAAAAAGTCCTTGACTAGCGTAAGTACTACTTAGCAACAACTAAAACATCAGTGTATTGTCAACCTTATTCTCAAACTAAATCCAAAACACAGCACTATACCAGCTACTACTCTATCCCAGCTGAAACCAGGACACATGGTTCAGCAGGTGCATTTGGAAGCTGAAAGCACATTCAGGTAACACTTCAAAGCACTTAAAAGTCAACCCAGATTTTAGTCTGCAAATCAATAAACAGCCTACTTTCTAGAGGTGCTGCACCGCTCTATTGATCTCACTGGGACTTGGAAAGTTGAAACACTTGGTATCTTGGGAATTAATATTACTTAAGTGCCTCCACCACCATGCAAAAGAAAAAGATCCACCTACTATGCAGAACAGTAAACAGCATTGAACAAAGGCTTTCTCCAGACATGAACTAGTACCCCAGAGATACTACCTTCACATAGATCATCCCCCCAGCAGGGACGATCACATACTTAAGGCAGAAGCTTTCAGCCACCAGCCACCACTGGGCACCACACTCCAGTGTCTTGGTATTTCTTCCCTACGATACTGAAGGGTGACAGCATCAGGACCTCCACAGAGCCCTCACTGACAGTGGGTCAGGACAAGGGCTGTTGCTGGTAAGATGTTCCGGTGACAACATGAGCTGGTGAAGCACCTTTTCTCATATTATAGAAACTTCTCCCGTATCTGAAAGAAGCAGACCCTGACATTTATCTAGACAGCACTGTTCAAACTCCAGTAGCCACATAAATAAAACTTTCCTAATCCTTGCCTACATGCATTCTCTTTTGATAACTTGCCCAATGAAGAGATGGATGCCTAGAGCCAAGCTAAATAAGGACTGCAACTTATTAGTCTGGGATTAATATGGTTTAAAATGGGCATCACAGCACAGTGCATTCTCATGCTTGAAAATAAAGGGTATGGGAAGAAGCTTATGGGACCAAGCACCCTGCAAGCCTGCACGCTTGGCCCTGATGTAAGGTTCAATTGGACATACTGCATCCATATCAGAAAAGGAAAACAGCACTTAAATCTGCAAACTTTTTTTTTTTTTTTTTTTAAGAGTGAGCTTTTGTATATTTAAAACAAATAAACACACATTGAAAATTAAGAGTCTCACTCATGGCTTTAAAATTACAAAGCAAGCATTCACTCACAGCGCACACTCCCAATATGATAGCACAGAGCAGACAACATGCTTTTTTTCTGTTCCCAGAGAAAAATGCAAGAATATACAGTATTAATAGTGGTACGAAGACTGGATTTGCTTTGAGATGAAGTAAAACAGAATAAGAGACAGTAAAAAATAAGTAGAAGTAAAATACACACTTTTAAAAGTTCAGTGATATTTGGATGGTGTACAATTTAGTTGATCATAAAAGCACTAATGTTGTCTATCATTAGATTTCAGAGTTGCTTTTAAGTTTGGTTTGTTGGTTACTCAAGGAATACCATCATAAAAGCAAAACCTATATATATTGTTAATGATTTAGTTCATCACATGAAAAACCCTTCCTATTTATTAAAAGCTTATCTTACTGCAGTCTTAATAACTACTTCTGCAAGCAAACCATTTGAAGTACCCTTTGACAAGTTTCTTACCACTGCCTCGTTCTTTGGAACAGACGGATTTAACATTGTGAGAAGGCTGCCTGGGATCCAGGAAGGAGACATGTGCCTGTGATCCTACTGCGTACACTGACCACTCCTGACCATAAGCCAAACACACGTTCTCCCTGCAGTATGGCAACTTTGTAGAAAGTAACTGGAAACAGAAGAAAAAAATCAACACATTATGAGAAAAGAGCAAAATGTTAATAGAACAATTCTGTAAGCTATGTTCAAGGAAGTTGCAGTGAAAAAAAAACCAAAGTGCAGCTAAAAAATAAAGTTTGGCACAACAATAGAACTTTAAGAGAAAAGCAACAGTCTGACCCAGAGGAAAAAAAACCGAAGGAGATTGGATGCCTTATCCGAACCTAACCGAGATGATAAAGGCTGAAGCCAAGTATTATGCAAAGAACAATGGACATTTTGGTAAATTGTTTTACATCTTTCTAAGCTGCTGTTATTTCTTCAGCAAGTGTACACAGACATCAGCTCTCAGCTGAAAAAGCTTACCTCATACACTAGCATAGATATTTCTGGGTTTGATCTGCAATTACACTTTAAGTGCAACTTCCTTTATGAACACTACTATCAAGTATCCATCATACTGTATAGAACGGTTCACTTCAACTCACCCAGAACTGGCAGAAAGTTAAGAGCACTTCCCACCCTCCAAAATAAGGGGAGTGGGGAGTTTCTCTCCCAAAGTTCTAATTTTTAGGACATTTCATTTTACATAAAGCTTTTAAGTGTTTTACAAACACTGCTGCTCTTTCTTCAAACATTTAAAGGAGACAAAGAATAGATAACAGCCTTAACTGCTAGGCAATTTTTGAGATTTTTATACCAACAAACAGAAAAGCACCTTTGATAGTGTGTGCTCTGCTTTCCAAAGATGAAAATACCCATCTAGGGACACAGCTCCCAGCTCCTATTAAAAAAAAAAAAAAAAAAAAAAGAAGAGTTAGTTTCTGTATTATAGATGTCCTTACAAACTCACACTCTCTACTAGGCAGGCTGCATACTCCAGATTGAACTTATCCATAATTCTGTATATGCTTATCAAGATAAATTTTCATTTTATATCAATCTTGATAGAACACAATATAGCACAAAGGTGCCAGACAGAGTAAGAATTAATAAAACAGTAATAACCAAAAATAACTTTCAAAAGTATAGATCTTGTTAGACAACCAAATAATGAATTATTAGACAGTACAAGCTGGGGTTAGCAATTCTCTACAGCAGCTCCCACACTGATTCTGACCCTGAAGTAAACATTTCTTTCCAAGCACTACTCTACCGAAAAAGCTACACGAAGTCTCCATCACAGAGGAGCAATTAACAGCTATAGTGAAAAATAAAGCCTGCAGGAGGACCATGCTTCTGATAGCACACCTGCCTTCACTTCAGACCTTCTCTGTTCTTTGAGGGCAGAAAGAAAAGTAGTGGGGGATGAATTGCTACTCCCACTTGCCCCAGTACAATTAATCTCTAGTAATAACAAGAGATCAGCATGGGGGAGGTTAACATTTACTGTTTGACAAACACCAACAAAACAACACCAAAGCAAGCACCGGTGCCCGTCCTGTGTGTCAGTCACCTCGCTTGCTGAGCAATCCAGTAACGATTCAGCCATCAAAACAGCAACTGCCTGAATGTTAGCTGGTCTTCTCAAAAGGTGAAGGACAGCAGCAAGAGCACTCAAGAGCAGGATTCAAGCTGCAAGAGGTGTTTTGGTGCTTTATCTGCTTCTTGTAAACATTCCCAATCTGCCCCCTTCAGGGTGCAAGTCTAAAATCAAACCCACAGGAAAACTGTTCCTTCTGAAAACATATGATTCCCCCCCGACTTCTCCAAGCACTTGGGGCAGAAGCAGACATAGCAGATAAAGACAATTATCTCATATGAGAAAGATGCAAAAGGATCAGGGAAAAGAATATTAGGTTGCTTCTCCAGTATATTTTATTTAGATTACTTTTTTCTTTTTCTAATACATATGGACAGTTTTAAGACTTCTCAACTGTCTTGCTTATCTTACTGACCTTGTTCTTACTGTTGAAAGCCAATGCTCGGACTTTGCAGTTGTCAGGATTAGTGTTCTCCTTGGGGATATCCTTCAGAGCCCTGTGCGTTATGTGGGCATAGACGGGAACTTGAGAGAGATTGTGCCTGGCATCGCTTTTGGACAACACATCCTCTGTGACTTCCCAGAGACCCATCGAACCATCCCGGGAACCTGAATGTTTTTAATGCAGATATTTGGGTTGGAGAGTTGCAATGATCAACTTTTATATTAAATTCAAAAATCAAACTCCAGGATTAGCTTTTTGTTTTTTGAAAAAAAAAAAAAATTAGTGAACTAACAATTCAAGTATTTGATTTTTATACGAGACTGTTATGATTTTCTGTCACCTGCAGTTTGACACCTCCCTGTATGGAATACTACACCCTGTCAGCACAGACAGACAGTAAACTACTACATTAATGCAACAGCATATTAGTGTTGCTGCCTTTACCCAAGTTAAGTAATACTTTAGGAAGTTACACTGATTATCCAACTAGTTACTAAAAAGTCAGTAACTGACCTTTTCTATTACAGCCTGATGTATTAACTGCCATAGTATGTGTGCGCATATATACACACACACACACAACTTCACTGATAGCTTGATATAAAAAACTGAGTTTTCATTAATCAGTCTTTCATAGGATTTCAGGAAATTGATACTGCTCTGCTGTATTCCAAAGTTATTAACTGATAACCAACATCCCTCTTGAAATTCTTCTTCTTGTGTGGATTCCTTCCCTTTAACTCACTGTGTTTAGACACCCTCTCATGGCAACATCTACTGTAAAGACAGTGACATTCCCTCTAATACTAGAAAAAAGAAAAATCAAATCTAGACCAGGGCCCTACAAATAAAACAAAGCAAAGCACTGTACTAAGACCAAGAATGGTTGAAATAGTCAAAGTAGTTCCAAGTAGTTTCAAATGCCTTGATAAAGGTGCTTCCTTAAGACCTATCAAGTACTGTACATCAGTATAAAGTTTGGGGAAAAAGAATTAAAAACTGATTTTACCAGAAACAGCCATAGTATCACTGATCCATGCAATTGAAAATATCCAATCCTTATGTCCATCCTAAAAGAAAAAAAGACAGATTTTCTGTGCCATTATATTCTAGAGTGGTCTCAAAGCAGACAAGTATTCTTCACTTTGATTTTTTTTTTTTTTTTTTAGTACAAACTCAGAAGGACAGACCTACGCTAAAAACATACAGATAAGATTCCAGTATCAAGCTGGAACAGTTTAAGTACCTAACAGTAATTTTAACTTTCTTTTATTTTGAAGTGTATAGTTAATAGAGAGCAATTAGGTGATGGAAAAACAGGTCTCTGACCAAGGACAAATTGATCTCAGTTCTAAGGACTTGGATTTTCCATTTTGAAAGCAGCATTCTTTACTTCTGTAAAGTAGCTACATACTTTTATTTCCTCAAATGCACATCCCTACTATAAAAAGTAACCAAAACATTATGTTTACAATGTATGACCTACAGATTATTTTTTCAAGACTATTATTTCAAGAATCTTTTCTTTAGCATGTGAGAAACCTGTGGGAAAAAAAAGACCATAAGGCTCTAGTTCTGTTTGAAAAGCTGCAGTCACAGCAGCACACAAATGAATAAAAAGTCATACAAATCTTCAGAGCTGAGCCTTTCTGCAGCTGGTTATCTGCTACTGCAGAAACTCTGACCTGACCTCTGCTGCTGTAGTTAACGCCTATGTGAAGTCCTGAATCAAAAAGGAGAAACGAGAGAGAAGTGCTTACAGGACACCACTATACTCATTTCAGCCTTTTTCTTTTTAAGACTGGCTATTTTAAAGCAGCCTCATGATGTTTCAGAAATATAAGCAATACCAGAGTCTATCAAACTGCCATAAGCTACTGGGTTAGAACTAATCCTCAAAGCCAAGTTCCGCCTCTGGAATAATACATACATAAGCTGCACTGGAGAAGAGGAAAATCTGAACAGCTTGTATCATCTTTTCAATTTCTCAAAAGAGTTTTTTCCACTAAAACTAGTTTCAGAGGTCATCACCACAATTAGACTTTAACAGTTAAGATTTTGTTACATTTTCAGTGCTTAAAAGTAATCTGAAGTAGACCTGAATGAGGGTGAGGAAGAAGAAATCTGACTCAGAACCCTGAGAATCATCTCACATGTTTGTGTACTCACTCATATTTAAGATATCTTGTCAAAAAAGACAACTTAATCAGGAATTTTTTCAAGCTTTCAGAAATTCACTCTCTACTACAAGACTCCCAAATCTTAACCTTGCTCTGACCTTGTGCACTTCAAAGTGGTAATTCTTGCAAGTGACAGAATAAACTTTCCCCAAGTACTCCCACTTACATCTCCCACACAGACAGGATCCAGTGTAGGCAGACGATAAATTGCAAGACTGTTGGGGTTGTCTCCACCTGTGGCCAGAAGGGTCCTCGATGGGTTGAGCTCAATGGCATGAATACCACAACCCTGCTGGTTCACCACGCTGGGTTCACGATCTTTCAGAATAGGAATCTTGGTAATTTGACCAGTCTGCACATCTACTACAAATAACTGGGGAACAAAGCAGATGTAAGTCATTATCAAACAGATAAGAAAAACAAGATGGTCAAATATCCTCCCTGTTTTGAGCTGACATTCTTTTAAAGTCAGAATCCACAAATGCCACAAGTATGGCTGAAGAATGCATAAATTCCTTCTTAACACAACTAAACTAACTTACAGTGGGTTTTATTTTAATCATCCCATTTGGTTTTCACAGCAATGGAAGAGAGAAATTTGTCATGGGAGGTTTCCCATTTAACAAAACCCTTGAATCTAAAACTCTTTCCCCTGTTCAATACAGTGACAAAACAATATTGTTTTCCAGTTTCCCTGTATGACAGTGAGAGAGACCCACCTCAAAACAGCCAGTAAGGACCAGGGGGCTTAGCACAAGTCTCCTGCCTCCCAGATAAGATACTTACCATTAAGTTTTGGCTTTAACAAACTGACACTTTGTAAATTTATATAATTGGAGTTTATTTTCTGGTGATACACAGAGAATAGTAACTATAGTACTGCCAGCGCAAACATCTAAAAAAAGGTATCTAGCTACATATCTCATCCTGCAAAAAGACTAGAAGTTGGAGCTCTATGTCACTGTCCCCTTGGCAGAAAACTCAGTTAAAGCCTTACAGCTCTTCAAACATACATCATTATACCCAGAGTTATGTCAGTTCAAACATATACAACCACAGGGCTACAATCTAAACCAGAACAAAGGTTTACATCGCCTGCCAAAGTGCACTTTCATTTGGGAGGCTCTTGTGCTGGATCCTTTCACAGGTATTGCTCAGAGCACAGCTGCACTAACAGTCAAATAGATATAACAGAGGGGACAGTCCTGTGAGGGAACATGAGTGAAGCAAGGAAATGGAGGATCTGAAGCTGACTTGGCATTAAGGAAAGTGATGTAGAATCACAGCCCAGGATTATAATTAAATTCCATCCTCCCCCCCTTAAGTTTGTTCCTTCTATAACCAAAGCTTGGTGTCATCTGCAAACTTGCTGAGGGTGCACTCGATCCCACTATGTCATTGATGAAGGTATTAAACAGCACCGGTCCCAGTACAGACCCCTGAGGGACTCCACTTGTCACCGGTCTCCATGTGGACATCGAGCCATTGACCACGACCCTCCGGATGTGACCATCCAGCCAATTCCTTATCCACCAAACAGTCCACCCATCAAACCCATATCTCCCCAATTTAGAGAGAAGGATGTTGTGGGGGACTGTGTTGAACACATTACAGAAGTCCAGAGAGAGATGACATCTGTTGCTCTTCCCTTGTCCACTGATGCAGTCACTCCTTCACAGAAAGCCACTAGGTTGGTCAGGCAGGACTTGCCCTTGGTGAATCCGTGCTGGCTGTCTCGAATCACCTCCTTCTCTTCCATGTGCTTGAGCATAGCTTCTAGGAGGATCTGTTCCATGATCTTCCCAGGCACAGAGGTGAGGCTTGACAGGTCGGTATTTCCAGGGTCCTCCTTTCTTCCCTTTTTAAAAATGGGCACAACATTCCCCTTCTTCCAGTCCCCAGGGACTTCACCTGACTGCCATGACTTTTCAAATATCATGGAGAGTGGCTTGGCAACTACATCAGCCAATTCCCTCAGGACTCTGGGATGCATCTCATCTGGTCCCATAGGCTTGTGTACATTGAGGTTCCTCAGGTGGTCTCGAACCTGATCTTCCCTTACAGTGGGAGGGGCTTTACCCCCCTGGTCCCCATCTTGCGGTCCCTCCCCTATCCTCCCTCCTTCCAGCAGAAATGCCCAATTCCCTCCCCTATCCTCCTTCAACTACTGAAAAAAAACCAAACAACACAAAATCAACAGTTAAGTACCTAAGATTAAGGCTTGCAAGTGTCATCTGCAGGTCCTAAAGCGGGCACCAGAAGTGCCAATTAGGAAAACACATCCACACCTCAGGATGTCCACAGACTCAGGAAAATTGTGCTTCAGCTCTAAGAGATTCATACTTTGAAGAGCATCTCAACAGGTATGAGGACTGAAATTAAAAACCCTTCATATTCTCCAGTGACACCAGTGTCATACATCTGTGTTTGATACTAGGTTAATAAAGACTTACTCTAATGCAAAATGCCTTTAGCTAAACTCTTAACTAATTGGGCTGAAAAGGTAAAGAACTTAGAAACACACAATGCTGAAGCATCAGACCCTCACACTTCTGCCCTGGACCTTCAACCTCAACATCATTTTCCTATAACAAGTTTCCAAATTAAGATATTCTCAGAAGCAGCAATAGGACATATTTCTTGCAGTGCTTTCATCTGCTCATACCCCACTCTAATCCATCGTCAGTCCTTGAATTGCTTTGTCATTTCCTCACTTTTCCAGTTGCATAGTATTACTGTAACCAGAACAGCAACTGCTCTTAGGGCAAGAAATTTCACAGTTAAGGGACTGACTTTGTAGTTTTAGCTGTAAAGTTTTAAGCAGTAACTTCTCCCCTTGCTTGTTAAGGAACTTGGCACACTGTGGGTAGTTTAAAAAGAACCACCACCACCCTATAATGAAATAAGCAAGCACTGTCTGTGCATGCTAGGACTCTTGCATCACCTGGAGCAGGACAGGAAGCCAGCAGCTCACACTTGCAAGCTACACCACTGATGGCCAAGAAATCTTCCCTGTAAGTCCAGCAAACAGAAGCTAAGAGAAGCCAAACAGTTGTTAGACACTTCTAAAGCCAAAAAGGGAGAAACATTAAGAAACAAGATAGGCATCCAGATAAGTATGCAAAAAAAAGTTAATACCCTTTTAAGAGTTTTAAAGACGCTACAGTAAATAAAGTACAAAATATCTGACTGCTTTTAAACAAGTGCAGCCAAAACCACAGCATACAATGACAGAAATCCAAAGAAAAAACAGAAATTGGCCTGCTTCCAAGCAAACTGCTACCTTCACTGTTCTTGAAATAAGTACATCTGCAAATAACTCCAAAGCAGCCTGGCCTCTAAGAGTCCTGACAAAGTCCTGATAGCTGAACTATACATTTATTTTTTTTCTTTATCTCAAGCAGGAATAAGAACTTCTTTTCCAGCTACTCATTATATAGAAACTAAAAACCAGCCACAAAGACTTTTCCTGGATGCAGTGAACCCCCACCAACCTCCAAACAGTGAGCTGTGCACATTTGTCCCTTGATTTTAAGCTTTGCACATAATCCCGTTCTTCCTGCTAGTAAAACATATGCATATCAGCCATTAGCATGCCAAATAACTTGACATCCAGGATTTACCAAGCCAGGATTGCTTTGACCATCTGCCAGAAGTCTAAGGACCACACTTCATCTGTGAGAAATGGAGCAGACTCAGCTATCATGTTCTCTGCAGGACAACCTTGTTATAACAAGGAAACAGGCTGGATGACATGACAGAGAGAAATTAATCTTCCCCTTTTTTTTTTTTTTAAAAAGCAGTTCAGAGGTATAGCTTGCAACAGTGCTATCACTCAAGGATCAAGGCAGACAGGCATGGCTAGGTACTACAGTTGTCACAGCTGTGAATCTTTATGATCTGGCCCTACTCTTCACACCCCATGAGATTACTAGCTTATTTTTCTTTCAGCTTTCAGAAGTGGCGAGAAGTCATTTTGGCAAATGGCTCCTATACAATTACTATGTGGCTGTCCCCTTTTCAAACTGCTTACAATCAAGAAACTGCCCCACTTCATTAACTAAGGAACTTCATTAATCAACTTGCCAAAAGTAAAGATTGTGGCAGGGAATCGAGTATCTGAGGACCAGAGTCTGAACTGCAAAATCCATCCTTCTCTTATATACAATACTGAGAGCAGAACAGTTTGCCAGGCTCTTCCATCAAGTCTACTTCCATTTTTTGACCTGCCTTTTAGAGACAACAGTTTGGGGGGGGGGGGGGGGGGGGGGGGGGGAGTTACCATAAATGTAAGTGCCCTTCCCACGCATCATTAACAGAAAGCATTGACTTTATACAGCAAGATTATGAAATGCCATTTCAAGGCAGCACATAGACTCTCTCATGTCCTCCGCTGCTGCCCCTGCACACAGAACAGCAGATGAACAGGCAGCCCTATCTTTTAGTTGATCGTTCAAATCAATTGGAACAAAGGATGCCACCCTGAACTACAGCATGTTTTTATTACACCAGGATCCACTGGAGAACAATACAATTATTACACAATCATACCCAGGAATATTTTCAAGGATAAAAAGTTACCCCAAATAATTAAACAAGTTATAATCCTCATTAAAAATGAGCAGTTGACAGAGTTCCATATTCTCTTCAGTGTTTATAGTGACTAGTACTGTCAAGTGACTGAAAGCAAACCTACTTCTCTATGACAAGAGTGTACTTTTGTTTTGTTATTAAAAATAGTGAATCCTTCTGGCACAGCATAGCCAAGGGCAATTTATAAATTAAATGCTAAAAGCTCTCAGTGGCACATTCAAGCTTTGATTAAAATAACTACTATGGTTTATATTTTTCTGTTGCATTAACTTTAATTACGTGCAACTCCAATGCAACAAACCCCATTAAAGTCAACCAAGTTGGTTTAGATTTACTCCCAACTTAAATGCCACAACTTCAGCGTATGAGAATCAGCAAAGGAATTCTTTATTAGTTTGCTTACTCAGGAGATGAGAGAGAAAATTTTATAATTAGAGTGTAGAGTTTAACACTCGACTTGTTCAAATGTGAACACAAAGCAACCAAGCTAAAGCTATTACAGTATTCATAATTCATATAATATACAATCTTTCACAGTGCTGAAATGACTCTTTTGTAATCGTTATGTTTTGCTTAAGAAAAGACCAAGGTCCATTTGTAACCTTAAGTCTAGCTGTGGAAGCATACACTTCATTGCAGCGTACGCAGCGGGAACAACAATACGGATGAATCCCTCTTCAGTTCTGTGATTGTTTGGGACCAAACAATTTTCTGCTAGGTTGCATTAACAATGCACTTGCCCATTTATCTTTGCTGTAGTGGCGCTGGAACTACAGAAGTTACAGAACACAGCAAAATTGTTGCAGCTCTATAAAACATGCAGTCATCTTGCTAGAACAAGCAAGATTTTCGAGAGCTTGTGTTTCAACAGGAGTTTGTCTCCTGTAAGCCGTTCCACAAACAGTGCTGGCTGCTGACTGGCCACCGAGGCGATGAACACACATGGAAAAAGGCAGACAGATTCTATTTCAGGCTTATTCCTGTTAAAAGATTGTTTTGTTTATACAGCTAGGCCTTGCTTCTTAAGAGCTACTGCATGAAAACCTCCTGCTGTGTAACTATGAATAATAACAGAACATCTGAAATGAAAAAAAAAAACCAAAACACCCAAACCCACCATCCCTTGCAAGTGAGATCACTGAGCACAGCTTCTGCGCAAAAAAAAAAAAATCTTAAGGCAAAGAAACAATCACACCAACTGATATACTTTGAGGTTTAAGAGCTGCTTGATCTATACATTCCTTACAACACTCAATTCATTTCTGTGGCACTAACCAACTTGCAAAGAACAAATTTGGGATTTTGCACTAATTCAATCAGAACTTCATACATTAAATTGCAGTACAGAACCATACATAAAACCAAATCGTATAAGACTGAGCATAATGGAAAAAAAAGTCTTACTAGCAGCTTCTGCCAGGCATGTTAGCTACCATTTAGCAAAGCTAGCAGTGTTCATTAGCTTTGCATTTGCAGGACAAGAAGATCCAACCCCATTGTTGCTCTCCATCCCACAAACAGATGTAAATCACTCTGTGCAGATTAGATAGATGCTGCATCAAGGTACAGGCCTTGCATTCAGGTTTCCAGCCATCTCCACAGTGCCATATTTTCAGATAAGAATGGGTGATCATTAAGCATTACCTTGGTTCAAAATTAATTGTGCATGATTTTGACTCCGCTCCTAATTACTTCCTAATATTTTCCTTAGCAGTCTGCATACTTCAATTACAGTAAGCATCATTTAGGGGTGGGGTGGAATAATTAACAGAGGGAAAAGGAAGAGAGGTGGCACTTACTGTGTTGCATTTTGTCCCACACACCACTTGTCGGTGGTTCAGCCACTGGGAGGCAAACACTTTATTAAGGGTTCCGAGGCGAAATTCTCTCTCCTTCAGGAGGCTGGGAAGCTGCTGGGCCACGTATCCGTGCAACAGGCGGTGATAGCTGGACTCATTCTGCATCCGGACCTCTCTACCTTTCAGGTAGTACACCAGAGACCTTTTCACCGGGGGGAGTCTTTTCCTTTTGTGAACCGAGTGATCCCACCCATACTATGGAAAAGAAGCATGGAAATTAGATAAAGCAACTGGAACAAACTTAAGACACAACCCTTCTAAATTCAAAGATATTCTCAGCAGAATACTGAAGTCTTCTAAACTACCCAGGGAATACAATACACGAAGATTAACTCGGAAACGCTGATACAGCCTTCAGCAACATAAAATTAAACATAAATATTTGCAAAAGGAGTAACACCGCCATGATATTAAAACCAGTCTGCGCCGGTTCGGCCCCGTTGAGACACCAGATGCTTATAGAAACAAGAGGGAACGGAGAAGCGCGTTAAATAGACAAGGGCAGCCCCGACAGCCCCCGGCCGTGAGCTGGGCGGGTTTGGGGGTGACACCGCGGGGGCCGCCCGATACCGACCGTGCCGTTCACCGGCCTCCTCCGGCCCGGCCTGGGGCGGCCCCGCAGCATAGCTCGGCCCGGGGGCGGCGGGGACCCGGCGGTTGGGGCCGAACGGCTGAACCTAACGGGGGCAGCGCCGGGCGGGGCTGGGGGCGGCAGGAACCTGGGAGAGCCCCCAGCGCCACCGGGGCAGGGAGTGTGGGCTGCCTACTGTATCGCACTGAGACATCCCCCACCACTGAGGCCGAGACTACTCCTCCCCACCCCCCCAGGACACCTTCCGCCAGGCACCGGAATCCCCCCGCCTTCCTTCCCCGCCCCAACCAGGCACCGGGACACAGCAACCCCCGGTCGGGGTCACCCCTCTCCCCGGACACCGACACATACCCCCCTCACCATACACCCGTTCCCGCCCCCCCGGCTTACCTGCTCCCCCTGGAGCCCCCCGGCAGCAGCCGCCGCCGCTTTCCGCTTCCTGTTAACTGTTTTCCGGGCCATAGGAAGAAGAAGAAGAGGAGGAGGAGGAGGAGGAGGAGGAGAGGCTGAGAGCCCGACCCGGGCCCCACATGGAGCAAGAGAGGGAAGGCAGCCGCCAGGAGACGGGGCATATAAATGCGGGAAGCCGGACCCAGTCACTGTCTCCGCCGCAGGCCCCACCGACCGCGCTTCACGACATTTTCCCCGGGACTTTTTTACGACAGTCGCATCACGCCTTTGCGGTGGCTCCCCCACCCCGCCCGAGAGCCTCGTTTCCTAGCAACCGGAGGAGGCAGGGCGGTGAGCTGGCCCGCCCCCTTTGCGGTTGCCAGGCAGTGTGGCCCCGTCGGGGGTGGGACGGCGTCCCCTGGCGGCGGCGGCGGAGGGTCGGCGGGGCTCGGGGTGAAGCTTCCCCGCTGCCCTGCATGGATCGGTGGGGCTGGCTGGCGGCCTCCCCGGGCCCCGTCAATTTAAGCATAGGAGAGGCGCAGGCTAGAGCTTGCTTTCTTCATTTATTTTTGAGCAACCAAAGCTTGCTTGGCAATGCCTGGAGGGCAGGAAAGGGCGTTATTTTGGCAGCCCCACACCTGTGCTGCTCATCTGAGACAAAAAGCAACTATATCACAGTCCCGAGAGAGAGGAGGAGTGGGCTGATGCCACAGCGCTGGGGAGACATGGGAAGGGTACTCCGGCAGCTCAAGGCAGCAGAATACATGGGTTTGGTATCATCCACTGAGAGCCAGCCTATGAGAGTATTCCTGTTGATCGTAACATGCACAATTTATACTGAAGTTCACCTCTCTTGTGGGAAAACCTGACCGTGAGCATAAAACACCTCCTCCTCCCCTTCCACTGCAAGCCTGGAGGGGCTAATGCCTGGCACCGGCTTTGCTTTGCAAAACTTCATCCCGGGTTTCCCTTAGAAAGACCCTTTTAACTAGCAGACAGCTTGGCTTTATCCCCTGGCTTCTCTGAGTGAATACGAGGGTCTGGTGCACATTGCTTGGTGCATGATGAGGCTCTTAGTCAAACTTTGAGGTGCTCTATTCCACCAGGAAACTCCCTTATTGTAGGGGAATTAAAGGGTATATAGAATATTTGTATTTAATTATGCTGCTTTAAAACTGATGTGGATGGATGTGTGCTTTTCCTTATGTCCACATAGCTCATATGTAATTTTTCCTATACTTATAGAGGCAAAAATTAGAGTAACCCAAACCTAATGATCGCCATTTTGCAAGTGACATTGCAGAGGAAAGAAAAAGAGAGGAAAAGAGAGAAATGTGTGATGTGCAGGCAGACCACAAAAAAAGCCAGCTCTTGACCACCTGAAGTGCTCTGATGCCTCAAGTCACATGAAATGAGTAAACATACCATTTTCCCGATAAAGAAGGTATTTCTTTTATGCCATTTTTTTGTGTTTTCATCTAACAAACCTCAAAGACAAAGGTGCTGTGAAAAGCCAAACTGAAAAAAAATATAAAAGAACTTCATAGGCTTTCCAACTTCCCCTGAGGATAAAAAGCTCAAGGGATAATTCTAGTTTGGCTCGAATCCCCCTCTCCACATCCTCCCTCATTCATGCACAGCTGCTACCTGCATTTTGACCAAAACCCCTCCATTTCGGACCAAGGCCCTCTCAAAAGGCAGAAAGCCCGCTGCCAAAGCTGCTCTGCGGGGTGAGCACCGTGCTCCGGTGCATCCCAGCGGGAGTGCCCCCCCAGCCGGGCCGGGCGGGTGCACAGCCCCCGGTGAGTGGACAAGGGCAGGCGTCGAAGCGGCCATGGCCACTGAGGGAAGGGGCTGAGGCGTATAGGGCGAAATGCCCCCTCTGGGCCTGGCCTGTCGCTGTGCCCAGCTGGGAGAAGGGCAGGCCCGGAGCCGGGGACAGGCCCGGGCGCCACCTCCGCCCCGCCCCTCACAGAAAGAGGCGGGGCTCCCCGCCCTCGTCCCGCCCCTCTCCCCGCTGAAGTGACGTCACCGTGAGCACCTCCTGATTGGGCCGGCGGGGGCAGGTGATCTTGCGGCGTGACGCCAGTGTGTTGCTGGGGAGGCAAGGCAAAGCAAAGGGCAGGTAGACAAGATGGCGTCGTCCAGTTATGGGTCTGGAGATGGTGACGCGGCGCGCGTTTCGTAGGGGCGGGTGGTGAGCAGTGACCGCGGGGGCAGCTGGAGCCGTCAGGCGCTGCGCAGGTAACGAGCGGGTCGGTAGGGGCTGGGGGTGCTGGTCCCCCTTCTAGCGGGGCCTGGGCGGGGGGGTGCAGCCGGCCGCTCCCTGGGCTCAACTTTGACTCCGCTTCTCCTTGTCCGGGGCGAAGGACCCTCCGCGTCCCCGTCGTGATTCAGCAGATGTGAAGTGCTGGCGGGGCGGCTGCGGGGCCACTGACCTCCTCGGGGGGGCTCGCAGGTTGGGGGGCCGCTCCCCTGGCCGTGGAGGGGAGTGAGCCTGTGGGCGCTGCGTTAGCGTATAGTCTTGCTCCGCCTTCTTGGCGTCTCGCCACTGCTTGTGACGGTGCTGTTTAATGGAGGTGAGAACTTGCACGGTCAGTTCGGAGGGACGGAGCCCTGGCGCCCTGTCCTGGGCTGGACCCGGGGGGCAGAGGGCGGTTGGGCAGGTAGGGTGACGCCTTTCCCTACACTCTTCTGCTTTCTAGCAATTTTGGGGACTGCCTGAGTCAAGGGAATACCTTTCTGCTTAATAACCCTTGATGAATTTGCCTTCTAAGAGCTGACTGCTGTTGAAATCTGAGTAAATGGTTAGTGTCCGTGATATTCGGAAGTAAGTTCCTCCCCACAGTAATTAAATCTTCTGTGAAGAACCAAAGCATCTGCTTTTGGGGGGGGGGGGGGGGGGTGTCCGTGTGTGTGTCCGTGTGTGGTTTTTGTCAAGGCTGTCTTCAGGTAATTTGTTAATTTCTGGCTCTTGTGTTGTGAAAACTATAGTACTTATCTTCCCTATGCCACTTGTGACTTTAGTTTTCTACTGTATTCAGTCTTTGGTTGTGTCTTCTTGTAGGCTCTTCAGAGCCAAAATCTTGTTTACTTTGTGGATCGTAGCCCTCTGTATCTCTGTTTATGCTTATTACTATTACCTACTTCTGCATCTTTTCCAGTTAGCTGTTCTGCTTTTGAATGGGGAAGAGGATTGTATCTTTCCCTGCATTTGAGATGCAGATGTACCATGGATGTATCCCCTGGTGTAAGAATACTTCAGTTTTGTAGTTTCTAACTTCCTGATAACGCCTTGTGTCCTGTTTAGCTCAGTACTTACTAGAAGTAAAACATTTAACACTTTTATGAAGCTATTTAGTATAATTCAAGAACTGTCTTCCTGAGTTTTGATAGCTCAAAATCTACCACTCAAAAAAAAAAATAGTCTTACAGAAATCTTATGATGTTGATGCTGTCTTATTAGAATAGAGATAAGCACGTGGACTCTGGTACTTGGCTGTGTAACTAATATTGCTGCCATCCTGGATTCGGTAAAAATGTATTCATGTTGAATTTAAGTACTTCGAGGTGGATATTCCGAAATGACAAGTGAGTATTGCCAAATTAAGGAACAACTGAGTTGTGACTTGTGATGTAACTTCAGTGGCTGTGCTACTGATAGAAGGCATACTGCATCTCACAGCCTGTTATGGGGTTAAGAGGCTTTTGTGGGAGCTTGGTGGGGGGAATCTTACTCCAACTGTGATCTAAAGTGTTAAGGAAAAAGAGGAAGAGGTGGTACTGCAATTAGCTAGACCTCTTTCTCGCCTTCCTTACCTTATCATCCTCGGAGCATGCCCCTGTGCAGGCACTCCTGCAACTGCTGGCTTCCTAGGGCTGACCCTGGCATCTCTGCTCTGCAACAGCATTTTTCAGGGAAGAGAGAAAAAACTGTTTTGGCTGCCTCCTCTCCTTTTCTCCATACAGAACAAAGCTATGTGTGTAGCACTGTACTAGCCATGGGGAAGGGAATGGGGCTGAGATGGTACGTGCTACTACAGCACCATAGTAGAGTTGGACCAATTTATTCAAGGCCATGTGCAGGATGGTGTTAGGTTGCAGTACCATGGTAGTACTGCTACTTAATGATTTCAGTTTTCTGTACATGCAGAGCTGTGATTCAAAAGTGGCAGTGATGCTTTAGATCACCATTGCAATTAGGTGACTTAAACCTTTTAGGCAAAACCTTAATTCTAAGGATGGGGGAGAGAAAACGTAGTTTTTAAACTTAGCTTTTGCAAGCTCATGGTTTTAGTTTCAGAAACAAAACTGAAAGTGATTGCAACTTTCTTGTCTCACTGGCTGGATCTGGCCTGCAAGTTTGATATTTCTTTTTTTTTTTTTTCTTTTTTTTTTTTTTTTTCTTCTGTGAGTGCACTGTGGAACAAAGGAGTCAGGGAAGAAGTTGCTTCTACTAAGATCAGACACTCTGCATAAGTCAAGTGTAAGCTGAAACAAAGGTACCTGAAACTTCAAAGGGAAAACCAAGGAAACCTCAGGTATAAGATATGCGAATGAGTAAATGTTAGTTTCTCTTTAATGAATTGAACTTCAATTTTCAGAATATTTTAAAAGTATACTGATCAGCTGGGAGACTTGCTGTATAGTTCATGTTGATGGATAGAAAAATCTTAATGATTAAAAAATCATCAAAACCACGTGGAAGATCTCCATCTCCATTGTTTACATGGTGTTTTGCAGTGCCCAGTACTTATCCTAGAGACAAAAATCTCTAACTAACAGAATAGGAATCAGGTTTCTGGACCAGTCCAGCAGACCACCTCATCTAAGTCTATCACACTGGCAGTCAGAGCTGTTTTAGCTGGTGCTGGTGGCAAAAGTGCTATAATGCCACAGAAGGCATCACCTTACTCATCCTCCTCCTTTTTAATTGTGTAAGCTTATGGTTTTGTGTTGCTTCCACAAACTTTAGGGGTTGATGATTCAGGACATTCAATATTGTCAGTGTCCAGTCTTTATATCATAAGTGTTTGACATCAGCCTGTTCCTGTATTTTACAGTTTGTGCTGGGCTGTATATTTTGATAAATTGATCTGTGAGAAATTTAGTTTTACTTATTAGGCAGAACTTCATAAATTCCAGAGCTTCAGCTGTCATTTTACAAGGATCTTTACCTAAAGGCATTGCTATCTATTTATTTATCTTATTTATTTATCAGTGCAATTCAGATCAATGTCAGTGTAAAGAAGGTCTAGTGGAGCTGTAATTGAAAAGCTCTGGAAGATGTTTTTGAAAACTATCGTTTAAAGAAAAGGCAAAGAAGGGTTGTTTACAAATTATAAATAATTTTCTTTTTTGAAAAAGTAGGCCTTCTAGGGTGTATCAAAGGTTGGTTTCTCTTACCTGTATTGTGTCTGCTTGCTGTGATAACTAGGAAGGTGATGCTATTGATCTTACAGCATGTACCACTCTACAATCGATCATTGGGATTGCAGTTGATCAATACAAGCCTGAGCTCGTAGTTTTTCTGTGTTAACTACCTAGGTAGGTAATCCTCTCTGGTATGCAAGTGTATTGCTTAATGTTTTGACCCTCTGACTTGGTTTGAATAAGCTCATGTTCTATGTCCCTAATGACCTTTTGCAGGCAGTGTAGTCTTGTATTGAGGTCTCCTAAGAGAAACTGAGCATTAGGGTTTTTCCCTCTCTTAAATGATCAGATTTATTCCAAATCCTTGCTTGCATGGGGAAGGCGTTTTCTTAAATGTTAATAAATACTGTCTTTCCTGTGGCTGAGAAATCTTGAAAGAACAGCTTGTATGTCCAGACTTGGTTGTGGTGTGTGTTGTTGGGGTTTTTGTTTTTGTGGGTTTTTTCCTCTTTGAAAGGCTCAAGGTCTTTTCAGAATCCTTTAAGCTTGCAATGAATGTACTTGAAACACAGAAGTATATCAAAGGGGGAACAGAATATCATTGCTCTGACTTAGGTTTAAATCTTTTCTAGAAGGGAAAGCAGATTGGTTCAAAATACCATGTTGCATTAGTAGTATTATAGTTTCTAACTGACTGAGTTCAAATGGAAATTCTGAACTTGTATCTTCTCAGCTGCATTTTGTGTCAGAAATTCTTACACCAGAGTAACATTTTAAGTGGGGCAATCGGAACACGAGTCCTATTCAAGAAGTAGTCAGTTCTTCAGCTGGAAGATGGTCTGAATATGAATATACTTAAGCTACTTAGCTATTGGTAGTTGGTATCATGGAAACTAGTAATAAAGAGTTGTGATCAGAGTCTGGTCTGTGTTGCTGGAGATCAGCATTCATGATGACTATCCACTAGATTATGTGAAAGATTTGATTTAAGCCCTTTCCTAATATATATGTTTGTGCTTGCACCATTTGACATCTCTAGGCTAGCAGCAGATGAAGCCGTGACTGAAATGACTGGTGAGATTTATTCCCTGAGTTTGGGAGGCTGGATTTCTAAGAGTATGCGTGTTACCAGTTGTGCTATGTCAAGTGTTAGCACTGTGCTTAATCTAGACAGAGATGCACTTATGTGTTCAACTTGATTTGCTTCATCAATTCTGAACTCTTATAAATTAGGAATCTAGTTTTATTTTAACGCTCTGCAAAGTAATTGTTAAAGCATATGTATTTCCTTTTCTGATACAGCAAAGCCACACTGGGTTCCACCCTAATGACCAATATCATCATGTGGTATCCTTGCACAGTAATGAATAATAACTTTAAATAGAAATATAGGAGGCACATGTAGTAGGGAAAGGAGTTTATATGAATAAAATCACCATTAATCATCTGGAATAAAATTGTGTGTGATGAAAAAGGATAGAAAAGCTTTATGCTGCATACCCTCCGAGAAAAGAACGTGTTCTTAATCTTTTAATTAAGTATCAGGTCACTGCAAGCGGTTTGTTGCCAGTCTATTTGACTTCTTGGTAGAAAAAAAGCTGAAAGATTATTGAGTTTCATTTTGCTTGCTGTCTTCGTAACAGTATAAAAAGAAGGGGTTTTATTGTGTTTTTCAGAAAGTACCTTTAGGTTCTTTATTGGGAAGAGAGGAATTAAGTAAGTTAATGTATCCCCTAAATCAGGTGTGAGTTGGAGTTTTGCAAACAAATTGGTGGAAAAATTATGGTAGTATAAAATAACTTTGCACTTGAGGGGGTAATGAACCATAAAGATTTCTATATTACATGCCTCTGAGATCTGTGAGCTCACAAACCTAGATTTGTTAAGCTGTAATTCTATCAGTGGTCATTGACTGGCAGGGCTCTGTACCTGCAATTACTTTTACAACTAAGCATATAACTATTTGAAGTATCATCTTCTAGATACTATTCTGAGGAATAATTTAAAGAAAATATTTGGGTAAGAAAATTCTTTATCAAGTCTTAATCAGCCAAATATTTGTGTTACTGTTTTAATCTGAAGAACTGTCAGACTTTAAGTTGGGGGGGAATATGCATTTCAGGACTCCCATAGCTGATGAGGAGTCTTGTGCTTGCACAAATGCAAAATGCAATTCTTTTAAGCCAGTGAACTGTCTGCGGAAGAACAATTGCTAGACTCTGATTAGTGTCTTAGCAGGTGGCAATTTTCAAAATATCCACAGTTATAGGCTTCCTTGTTTGTAGAAAGGAGTTTAATACATGATTTCTGTTGACTTACCTGGAAATCTTTTGATAGCTGGTAAAAAGCTCATAATGTATTCCTAGACCACTGAGTACCTGTGTAATTTCTTTGCAAAGAAAATGCAAGTAAAGATGGTAAAAAGCTTGTTGCTTTTAACTAACACTATTGAATTTTTCTTAATTTGTATGCAAAGGGAAAGCTAGCAAATTCAAGTGTGGACATAAATGTAATACTGTTATGTTCTGTAATCTCTTCTGCATGAAGATCTTCAACTGGAAAAGCCTTCATAAATACAGCTTAAAGAATCCACAAGCATATTATGTGTTATGATATTGGACTGATGAAGAAGTTCTGCCTTCTCTTCCCTCTCCCAAGGAGATGAATGCTTGAAATACGCCAGCATTTAGTGCAGGAATCTAGCTATACTCTGGATAAATTGACTCTACTGAGTAATGTAAAGGTCTTCTCTCCCAATTTGAAGGGAAAGAGAGAAGTTGTGTATCCATTTTACTATAAGCCTTCTTCAAGGCGCAGTTCTCCTGTAATTTCATGTTAGTGCAGGAATGTAAATGTGCTGCTCCTGTTCTGTCATTAGGCAGCACTGGATTTATTTGCTAAAGTAAGCCGAATTGAATCAGACATATGGGTTATAAAAGAGGTAGGCTGGGACTGATTCTCAGGTTACAGGAGAAAATCTGCTCAGTTGAGGAATGGTCAACCCATAGTCTTTCCACTTTCCTTCTTTAAAAAATAAATCTTGCTGCTTTGTCATAGTAATGATGATCTGTTGAGAGATATCTCTGTACTGTTAGCAGTCCCATATTGTTGCCAGTCTGTTAGATGTTTGGAGAGGAAAAGCCATGGGTATGACTGTTGGATGGCTGTGGGGCAATCTCATCCAGCAACCCACTCTGGTCTAATTATAAAATAGGAGTAAGGCTAGATTGCTGAAGCTGAGTCAGATCTGTCAAAATGGCCTGAGGAAATGAAGCTAATGCATCTCTGAAGGCTGCTTTCGCACATGAAATGAGCGGTTTCTGTTTAGTTATTCATTGCTTTAAGTGTTTCAGGGCTTGCATTCATTACTGTAGCTGCTGAAGAAATTTCTAATATGCAGGGAAAAAGTTTATACCACTGAGCAAGACTGGATATATAGTGTATAACAAAATTGCAGACTTAATGAATTTGAAGTAGTAACTTAGAAATAAAGTTTGGACTAAATCCAATTTCATATTATCAATCAGGAAGAATATCCTTAGGGCTTTTATAGTAAGATGAAAAGCTGAATAGGAGTGATTTGATAGGGAAAATTGGGGGGACAAAGATATTGGTCCAAACTTGAGAGAATGCAGTGAGATTCCTGGGGTAGCTGTGGATTTGGGATTCAGGAAAGACAAGTTCTGTTCTGGCTTTGCTGACTGAGCTGGATGCCTGTGGACAAACTGCTTCAGCTTTGTGCCCTGTTCCCCACACCTGAAAAAGAGGGATGATTTTACTGCTGGTTAAGTGCCTTGAAAACTATTTTGAAGTCTCATATAAGAAATAGGCAGTGCTGAGGGTATAAGGGAATTTTGACAAAACTACTTTCCACTCAGGGAAAGGTAATGAATGAAAAGTGTGTGTGTGTAAGGGTATTCAATTCCTGGCAGTATGAATATCCTGTAGCCTTCTAGATTTCATCTGAAAGCAGTGTATTTCTGTGACTATGGCTTTTCTTCCATTTTCCATTCCATTTGAGGATGAAACTCTAGTTCAGTCTTCATACACTCTTATCATTGGGAGGCTTGTAATTGCGTGTGTGTCTGTCACTCCCAGTACTTTGCAAGTTTCTGGATTTTGCTCTGTACATTCATGATAGAAAGATCATTCTGTGTTTGTAGTGAAGTGCAGACTTCCAGTCTACACTAGTCCTTAAACTCATCTGCTCCAAACATTAACTACAAGTGTAGAGTGTAGGATTGCAGTGCTGAGAGGGCAAATTGAATTGTCTTACACGGAGACAAAGCAGACCTTCTCAGGTTTGTTTGGGGTTTGTTTTGGTTTTTTTTAAGTGAGGAAATGTAAATCTTAACTCATTTTATATGGAAACAACTGGAATTAAGGTAGGTGGGTGTAGAGGTTATTTTATGATGCTTAGGGATCTACTGAGTATCTTGTCTGAATGCAGCTGGTGACTGCTGCATAGCAGGGAGGGAGGAATGACACCTGTGATATGGAAAGCAGTATGTAAATGTGAGTGTAGCAACTGGAGCATCCTTGAAAGTTATGTCTCGGGGATTGGGTAGTTGCTCTGCTTTTCTTCTTGGGGGGCGAGGATTGTCTGCATGTTTTATGTATCTTCACTGCTAGTAACCTCAGCTGTGGCAGTTGCACACGTAGAATGAACCTTGTTTAACAGATGTACTGACTCTGTTTTTTCCTCTGTTGATTGTGGCTTCCATTCCTGAACTCTTCAATCCATTGTTGGACTGTAGGCTGAACCATATTTCCATTTAAGCAGCCCTAAATAGAGGGGCCTTTGCTGTTTGGGAACTCCAAAATCAAGAGATTGCTAGGAAGATGTTTCTGCTCAGGACTGGAGTGTGCTGCCTTCAGGTAGTATAGGTCACTGAAGTTTTTTAATATACAACACAGCAAGCAGCTCACTTATGTTCTGGTTTTGTAATGTATCCACTATAGCTGAGGGCAACCTCAGTTTGACTTCTCTGCACAAAGATAAATTTCTACTTTTCTACATTAGACAAGCTCGCTCAAGACCACTTCCTGTGTTCCCAATGAATTAAATTCCAGAAGTGTACTTGGTGTGGGTACCACCACTTTGCTGAGCCTGTTCAGGTGTCTGCTGCTGTTTTCATATGTCGGAGTATTTTTTTTTTTTTTGATAGACAGTAATGATACTTCTGTTCCTATGTGTTTTTAAAGAGCAGAACTTAATCTTTGCTACCAGCTCTGGTCTTCTCTAAAGTTAACAAGCCTTTTCAAGAAATAAAGCGAATACTTACACCTTATTTAAAACTGTTTCCTGCTCTTCATGCTCTGTTATGCACCAGTTCCATGTTTAATTAAAACAAGCGGAATTTGCTCATTTAAAATATAACTCTTGGTAGTGGAATTTAATTCAGTGTTGACTACTGATAGTATTTCCCATATAGGTCATCTTTTTAATGCAGTCATTCAGTCCTGTTTGGACTGAGTGGAAAAACATGAAAGCAGGCTTAACTGGTACTATATCTGGAGATGAAACAAGATTGGTTCTTATTTAGGCATTACTGCAATGGGACCATATTTTTATTTGCTTGATTCATTTTTTTATATTTCAACTTGATTCCTTTGTTCTGTTGAATTAGTCTGGGAAGGAGAGTGTCCCTGCTGAGACCTCAGCTCAGTGAATGTATGAAAATAGCCAAAGTGAGTGTTCAACTTGAACAGTGAGTGTTCTGTTTTGGTTGTTCCCCGCCCCGTCTGTAAGTTTTGTCCTTCAGTGCAGCAAAACCTGGGATCTTTTCAGATGTGTATTTCTGTATATGCTTACATTCTTGTCTTGGCCTTGATAAGAAGGGTTGGATGAAGATAGATACCTATTGGCTTAGTAGGAGTGACACATGAATTAAGGATGAAATGAGCTAGCATTGAAAGCTGAAACTGTACCAGTGACATGTTGATGGGTGGAAGAAGATACATAAAAACCAAAAAAGTCAAGTAAGTGTGTGAAGAATGTCACATCTGTAGCACCTAAGATGGAATTCACATTTCTTGCAGTAGCGTTGTCAAGACAAAGGCAAACCAAGCTTATGAGATATGTTTTGAAAATCAGGAAGGCTTGAGATGGTTTGAGTTTTATGTTGTCACTTTGCAGAAAAGTGTTTTGGTGAGCACACTATTCCAGGTATGCTGTGATCAGCTCTTAGGTGCTTCAGTAGCAGGAAGTTTTTAGAACTTCTGCTTTCATGTATCTCAAAGTGTATATTTGGTGAAAGAGTAACCTACAGTGAATAGGGGTCTTTCCTGGATGTCGTGGTTTAGCCCCAGCCAGCAACTAAGCACCACGCAGCCGCTCGCTCACTCCCCCTACCCCGATGGGATGGGGGAGAGAATCGGAGGAGTAAGAGTGAGAAACACTCCTGGGTTGAGATAAGAACAGTTTCATAATTGAAATAAAGTAAAATAGTAATGCTAATAGTAACAGTATAATAATGATAATAATAATAATGATACACGAAGCAAGTGATGCACAATGCAATTGCTCACCACCCGCTGACCGATACCCAGACAGTTCCCGAGCAGCAATCGCTGCTCCCTGGCCACACCCCCCCCCCCCAGTTTATATACTGAGCGTGATGTCATATGGTATGGAATAGCCCTTTGGTCAGTTTGGATCAACTCTTCTGGCTGTGCCCCCTCCCAGTTTCTTGTGCACCTGGCAGAGCATGGGAAGCTGAAAAAGTCCTTGGCTAGCATAAGCAGTACTCAGCAACAGCTAAAAACATCAGTGTGTTATCAACATTCTTCTCCAACTAAATCCAAAACACAGCACTATGCCTGCTGCTAGGAAGAAAATTAACTCTATCCCAGCCGAAACCAGGACACTGGAAAACAGGCAACACTGAGAGATGAAACTGAAAGAGGGTAGATGTAGATTGGACATAAGGAAGAAATCTTTTTTTACAGTGAAGGTGGTGAGACACTGGAACAGGTTGCCCAGAGAAGTTGTGGATGCCCCATCACTGGAAGTGTTCAAAGCCAGGTTGGACGGGGCTTTGAGCAACCTGATCTAGTGAAAGATGTCTCTGCCTGTGGCAGAGGGGTTGGACTAGATGATCTTTAAAGGTCTATTTCAACTCAAACCATTCCATGACTGGTGGCTTCTAAATTAAGTGAATTTGCAGGGAACTTGCATTCTCAGAATGTGGCTCTTTTAGTTGAGAGAAATGAAGTATGTTAGTGGAAAACAGGGATGCCAGATGGCTGGAAAAGTTCAGCAGTTTTAACCACATTATGGGAGTATATTTCTATATATATTTCTGCAGTATATCAGTAGGGAGTGGGAGAAGGCTGTTGGTGGCCTTACATGTATTTAAACTGCTTGGACTGAGGGTGCAATCAGGATTTGAAGCAGTGGCTCCCATGCTGAGTTCAAGGCTTTAGCCTGCTTGCTGCAGGGCCGGCAGAGTTGTTGTAGGTGGAATGGTTAATTTAACAGGCTGTATTTTCTGTCAGTACCGTACTGAGTTTTGCTGGGAAAATGTGTGGTGAGAGTAGGTAGCGCATGTGACCCTAGTATGAGGAAAAACTGATGAATCTGTAGTAGTCTAACATTGGTCCCATTATTCTTGTACAGTGCAGTACACACGTATTTTGGCTGAGTTCAAATATATGAAATGGCAAGTGATGTCTGACCTGCTAGCTGATTTTATTTTTCCATTTTAAAACTTTTGTCTGACTTGATTTCTTGCTAGATGTTTTTTGTCTGCTTTGTTAAAGTAATTCCATAAGCATTCGTATTTCACCAAATTTCTAACCAAAAACATAACTATCAATAAATACTACCATTTCTCATCTGAGCTGTGAAAAGGTAACAGTTGTATAGCTTTCTTGTGGAATGGATTTTTTAAGTGGAGTAATTTAATTGCTGTAGTGTGTTTTAAATGCATTAAAATCCAGTTAATATTTATCAAAAGAATACAAATTGCTTTCTGCAATAAAATAATTTGAGTTCTTGTGTCAGTATTGGGAGTAGGTCCTGGTATTATCAACAGAGTTGAACTTGTTTCTAGATAATATAAGTTCAGCTGCCTGTACACCTTTCTCAGTCAAAGAGCATAAGAAGAAAAAGTTTGAGACTGCACAGATTCTGTTATTTTTGGATTAAAAGTGGATGTTCTGATTAATGGCAAAAGCTGTTTTACTCTGTTATGTTGGCAGCATTTTGGGAACGTTTGTCTAGCTCTAATTCATAACTGGGACAAGTCTGAAATATTAATAATATTCAGAGTCAGCTTGTTACATATTGAAGTATCACTGCAACAAATAGAGCAGCATTTTAATTAGCTTATGCTGCTCTGGGTTCCAGACATATATTTTAAATGTGCAGGATACTTCACTGTTTTTCATACATCTTTACCAAAAGAACGGAATAAGTGGGGTATTCTGTTGAAGCTAGCAACTTTCTCTAGCTAGCAGTCTCTCTCATTCGAGAAGGGTTACATTGAAATACTAGCTTTCTTCTAAAGTGCTAGGATTAACTAGAAAAGTTAGCACTAGCCAGAGCCAGGTATGTGCATTAAGATTGCTGTTAAAGATTTGACTCATTCATAGTAGTATGAAGTCTTGTGCTCATTAAGCTGAAGTAGCTAAATTTGTTAATAATTACTAGATGCTTTCCATCTGACTATTTTAAGCTCTCAGAAATGGTAGGTATTTGCTATCCAAGACTTTAGATATAGGAAAATAGTAGTTAAAAGCAGTTGCTCTGCTTGTTGAATTTAGGACTTGTTTTGTTACTGCATTGTGAGATTATTGTAGCCCTCACTGGTGGTACAAGTGCTGGATCATCTTTTCTCGCTTTTTTCCTAGAATGTAGGAGTAGCACAACATATTTATATTTTCTGCTATGGCTTATCATGCAAATTTCTGTCTTGTTTCTGTTGTATCTCAAGGAGGGGGAGATGGTCCTTCTATCTCTAGTTTACCACCCTTTTCTTGGTGATGTTGTAGCTTCTAGATTAGTGAAGTTGATCTCGAGAAGCAAAAGAAGATGTAAACTAATTTCTTCCCCCCCACTTTTCTGTTTAGATGATCTTTAAATAACTTAGTTCCTACTAGTGACTGTTACCTACACTCTAAAAACCCATATCTGCTCTCAGAGTTGACGGAACCTGGGCTATCCCCTTATTTGCTGAGTTTGGAAGTCAGGCTGGCCTTAGATGTTAGTTGCAGATGCTTTTCTCTTGTGACAGGACTCTCTTTTTGGATAGAGTCCGCTTTAAAAAAAGTTACCCGTTTGCTGCAACAGTTAAATGTGAATTTAGAATAGGTGCATCTTCTATACTTGTTTGGCACGTCAGTCTCTGGCCAAAGGAAAAGCTTGCACTGATCTGCCTTGACTACAGGGCTAAGTAATTTTCAGTTTTCTTATGCTCTTGCCTGTGAAACTTGTAGTTCTAGAGGCTTGTGTGGTATAGAATCATAGAATCATCTAGGTTGGAAAAGACCTTTAAGATCATCCAGTCCAACCATTAACCTACACTACCAAGCCCACTCTAGACTAATCAAGGGTAGACCAGACTAAACCATATCCTGAAGTGCCACATCTACCCGTTTTTTAAACGCCTCCAGGGATGGTGACTCCACCACCTCTCTGGGCAGCCTGTTCCAATGCCTGACCACCCTTTCCGTAAAGAAATTTTTCCTAATTTCCAGTCTAAACCTCCCCTGGCGCAGCTTAAGCCCATTTCCTCTCGTCCTATCGCTAGCTACTTGGGAGAAGAGACCAACACCCACCTCACTACAACCTCCTTTCAGGTAGTTGTAGAGAGCGATAAGGTCTCCCCTCAGCCTCCTCTTTTCCAGGCTAAACAACCCCAGTTCCCTCAGCCGCTCCTCATAAGACTTGTTCTCCAGACCCTTCACCAGCTTCGTTGCCCGCCTCTGAACACGCTCCAGCACCTCCATGTCTTTCTTGTACTGAGGGGCCCAAAACTGGACACAGTATTCCAGGTGCGGCCTCACCAGCGCCGAGTACAGGGGGACAATCACCTCCCTGCTCCTGCTGGCCACAGCATTCCTGATACAAGCCAGGATGCTGTTGGCCTTCTTGGCCACCTGGGCACACTGCTGGCTCATGTTCAGCCGGCTATCTACTAACACCCCCAGGTCCTTTTCGGCCAGGCAGCTTTCCAGCCACTCCTCCCCAAGCCTGTAGCGTTGCATGGGGTTGTTGTGACCGAAGTGCAGGACCCGGCACTTGGCCTTGTTGAACCTCATACAGTTGGCCACGGCCCATCGATCCAGCCTGTCCAGGTCCCTCTGCAGGGCCATCCTACCCTCGAGCAGATCGACACTCCCACCCAATTTGGTGTCGTCTGCAAACTTACTGAGGGTGCACTCGATCCCCTCATCCAGATCATTGATAAAGATATTGAACAAGACTGGCCCTAAAACAGAGCCCTGGGGAACACCGCTCGTGACCGGCCGCCAACTGGACTTAACACCATTTATCACTACTCTCTGGGCTCGGCCACCCAACCAGTTCTTTACCCAGCGAAGAGTATGCCTGTCTAAGCCGTGAGCTGCCAGCTTCCCGAGGAGGATATTATGCGAGATGGTGTCAAAAGCTTTGCTAAAGTCGAGGTAGATGACATCCACAGCCTTTCCATCATCTACCAGGTGGGTCACCAGGTCATAGAAGGAGATCAGGTTGGTCAAGCAGGACCTGCCTTTTGTGAACCCATGCTGGCTGGGCCTGATCCCCTGGTTGACCTGATATATAAGCTTCAACTTCATTGGAAACTTGTATGGCTGGTAAGCAATTCAGTGACTGGAAAAACTGGTGCATCAGTGTACTGCATTTCCTCAGCCATTGTAGGGTTTTCCCTTATTTCTGGTTGAAATGTATGGCAAATTACCTTATGTCCCAAATACACAGTCAGGATCTTAAAGGAGGAATAGAGCTGTCTGTTATCAGTTAAGAGCCTTAAATCCTTAACCAGCTCAAATAGTATGTGCTTTTAACAAGTGCATTGTCTTTAATGAACGAAGTGGGACATGACATGAAGATAGTTGTGTAACTACAGGTGTCTAATATTAATGTAATGAATCCATACAGAACAACAGAGCAAGAGATGCTGTACTTTTCTGAGAGCCTGTGGAAGAGCTGTCTTCCACTTTAACTTCACATTGATTGATATGTACTGAAGCAGAAGGTCTAATTGCCCACTATGTCACGTTAAGCAACAACACAATTTGAAGAATCAATTTTTCCTAATGTTTGTCACTGCTAGGAAGATGCTATCCAACATCTGCATGTAAAGCCCTATAATGGATGTTATTGCCATTGCTAAATAGTGTTGTCTTGTAATCCAGTAATGGGATCTGCACACAGACCTACTCTTCAGGGGCTTTTTTCTCCCTGTCCTTCCTATTCATGTATTCTGGAAATGTTTTTAAAAGTGCTGTTTTATTGGTTCCTGTCCCTCTGCCCCTCACTCATTGCACTGGAAATAACAAACTGAATTAGTTTGTTATGGACTGTCCTTCAAAATTTAGCGCGCTCATCGCAGTTGCTCGGATAGTCAATCCATGGGGTGCATATGCAGCAGAGAGATCTCATCCCTTCCTCCCTCCACCCTCTGTTGTCAGTGTAATCCCTACTCTGCATTTTGTTAAACGTAGGGTGACTGCTTGTACTTATAATAAGTCCGTGAGATGAAGGCATGTCATTAGATTTGTTTTAACCAGTGGCCGTTGAAAACTGAATGGAAACTGCATACCTGTGTTTGCTTCAAGGAGGGTCTGGTTTGCTCTTGTTGATCTTAAAATAGAGCAAAAACCTTAATGTACCTTATCTCCTGGATTGCAGTAGCACTTGAAAGGAATTATTGTAGATATACTTAAAACTTTTTTTTTTTCCTGTTAAGACTAGTGAAAGTGATGCTTTTTCTTGCAGAAGTGTTAGAGGTACAAAGCAGAAGCAGTTGCTGCAGATTTTGTGGTGATGTCATCTATTTGGAGACTGCAGTAAATGAAAATGGAATCTGTTTACTACAGTAGAAAACTTCTGTGATCAGCTTTTTACTGTCAGTCTACATAAGAGATCTCAGTTGCATAGCAATAATTGAATGCTTACATAGGTGGGAAGCTTTGATACGAGTATCCTAACTTTTGTTTTATCTTAGCAACAGGCACTGTCTACTTCTGCTTTTGTTGTATGAGGCTATATACAGAATCCTGATGTTGGTTATAGCCTTTCACTTGCACTGAAACAAGTAGTTATAGTAAAAACTTAAAACACTGTCTAAATCTGGAATACCTGTGACACACTAGAAATCAATCACTTGAATCAAACTGCTTTTCACTGTTTCTCAGTGTAAAATCAGTAGTAGTTTATTAATGTAATATAGGCAGCAAAAAAAATCTCTTCTTTTTAAAGTGTTTTTATTTGTCTTTTTGTAGTTTTCAGAGTGAATGGATGCATCCTCAGTTCTGTGTACTTGGACTATACAATGTGTATTAGCAGGCAAAATGGAAGTTGCAAGATCAGGTCTCCTCTGAAAATCATAGATGTGCTGATTTGATTATGGTTGATAACTTGAGGCATTTTGGTTTCCTCTGATCCATAATAAGTACATTTCTCATTTATCTGAATCTTAGGTGGGAGTTAGTTCAGAGAATTCATGTGGTCTGAATTCTTGCACTCCAAAATGAGGGATATAGCAACAAGAGACCAGTTCTGCTTAACAAACAGTTAAATTGGCTTGAGTTGTCACTGAGAAAGCTGTTCCAGGTACCATTAGTGATAGGATGATTCCAACTTGACCAGTCAGAGCTCTTTCGGAAGAAAAGGAATGTAGATCTAAACTTCAGGGAAAATGCCAATAGAAGGAACATGGAAATAATAATTTAAAAACACCCCAACTTCCCAGCAGTTCCTCATGAGTCAGTCTTGGTAGTAATATTTTTTTTTTTTTTTTTTTCCTCATCTGTTGATGAGACTGTCCCTTTGGTATTGTTTGAATGCACCAAGTCACGCTTTTCTGTGTTCTCCTTGTTGTCTGGCAGCACAGCTAAGTAGTCATTCAGGTTTAAGTAGCAACATCTTGGTCATCTCTATGCTGTCCCTTCAAGCCTTTCCAGCTTGTCTTCTATATCTCTTTGTGCCAGTTGTTTCTGTTATCGGTTTTGTCTTGTCACTTCTGTTTCTGCATATTTGTGTTGTGGGTGTTTGTCTGTTTCCTCCCCCCCCCCCCCCCCCCCCATCGACTTCTGTCATCACTCTGAGGTCCTCTGCCCTTGTCCTGGGCTCTGCTATACTGTGTTCCGCTCGCTGGCTGGCTGATTTTAAGAATGTTGCCCTATTGCCTCAGTGTTATTAAGTGAAAAATGAACATACAGACAGGAAGGGAACAGCTCACATCAGGTTGCTTCAGTGGCTGCTGACGTTAAAGTTGTTTATAACTTTTAGGCACTTGTAGCCCTGATCTTCAGAGGGTTAGCCAGAACCAAGAATGAGGGAACGGGGCTAAGGAGGTCTGTGTTTATAGAAGAGAGCTTGTAGGTGGCTGTAAGAAAGCCTTGTAGTACTATGCAACTAAATTCTTTCCCTAGCCCAGGAAAGGTGTTGAAAAAGTTTACATGCAGTTGAGTACGTTTTTTTTTTATCAACTTAAAATGTTCAGTAAAGCAGCAGACCAAAATTTGTGCCCCTATGTGCCGTTCCCACAGATGCCCTTCAGCATCCCGTTCTGGAGTTCAAAGGCAACAGTGATAAGGCTGCAGTCATCCATCAGCTGGTTTGGAGTAAGGCTTTGTTACTGCTCTTTTAGAAATTTAAAGGACTTGCTCCCAAAGGTAAGCAAACCTTTACTGCACAGTGTAACAGCTTTGACTAAGCAAATGCAGTTCAGGCCTAGAAGCATAGTAGCAACATCAGTAACCTTCTAACTGGCTGCAAATTTTGTTGGTGGTGTGATATTTTTTTTTTTTTTTTCCAGCAAGCAGGACAGAGCAACAGCAAGGTGCTTATAAGAGTGGTCCCTGAATAGCCTATCAAATCTGATTAGTCAGAAGGCACTATTTCAGTTAAACCCTCTTTGGAAAGGAGGTGATGAAATGTGGCTGGCAGCCTGTTCTAGCATTACTGTGTGCAGTGCTTAACAATTCTATTTGCTGACGGTGCCTTCTGCGGTATTGGTATCTTAATAAGTGCATACTCACAGTGCATTGGGAAGAGCTACTGTGCTATAAACTCAAATGCTACCTGAATCTAAAAATGTGACTGTCTGGAAATGGCACATTTCATGATTAGCTTGCTATTGATGTGCCTTAACTAGTTCTGTAGTTAAAATAAGGTGTTGCATATGGCAGAGGAATCATTTTTCCCACTGTACCCTGAAGTTAATGCAGGTGCCTGGTCTGCACTACGATTTTACTACAGGATTGCCAACGAAAGCAAGATACTTATTGCTTGTGTGGGATGTTTTGACACTGAGGACACATCCAAGGCTTTATGCAGCTCCAGATTGATGTACTACTGCAAAACTCCCTGGATGCTAGATGTGCACATCTTTGGTTCTGTGGGATTTGTATGCATTGCTACTAATGTCCCTGGAGCAAATTGATAACATCATGGTAACTTAGTGTTCAGTTACTAAGTTTACCATCTCGTACACTGATCTTCAATATGTCCTTGCAATGGCCTGCTGGAGAAGGGGATATAAATTATCATTCTAAAAATGATCTCTTTGAATTTTCTTTTCAATGTCCTTTATGTTGGTACAGTCTGGAGTAAGCTGCTTCTGATAAATGAGGTAGACGGCATAAGCTATATTGCCTGTAGATAACTGGTGCTGCACTGAAAAAACTTCCTTGTCAGTTGAGTTGCAAAAGTGAGGAGGTTACTTCCTCTCATCAGAAATTTTAAAATCCTTTAGAAAAGGAGCACTTGCTTTTCAGTCTGAGGTAGTAACTAGAAGAAAGACAAACTCAGAGAAATTAAAGGAAGTGTGTAGAGGACTCTACACTCTCCCTAGTTCAGCTCTGATGTAATAGTAGTGGATGATGGGCAGCCATAGTACATGCTTGTAGGTGGTGTGTCACAGTCTCCAGTGACATGCAGAGGACTGGTGAAGTACGTGAGGGCTGTATGATTTCACATGTGGCCTGGCTTTTTCAATAACAACAAATCAAGTTGACATCTGTCCTGGTTTCAGCTGGGATAGAGTTAATTTTCTTCCTAGTAGCAGGCATAGTGCTGTGTTTTGGATTTAGTAGGAGAAGAATGCTGATAACACACTGATGTTTTAGTTGTTGCTAAGTAGTGCTCTCTCTAGTCAAGGACTTTTCAGCTTCCCATGCTCTGCCAGGTGCACAAGAAACTGGGAGGGGGCACAGCCAGAATAGTTGATCCAAACTGACCAAAGGGCTATTCCATACCATATGACATCATGCTCAGTATAGAAACTGGGAGGGGTTGGCCGTGGGGCAGCGATCGCTGCTCGGGAACTGTCTGGGTATCAGTCGGCAGGTGGTGAGCAATTGCATTGTGCATCACTTGCTTTGTATATTATTACTATTGTTATTATTACTACTACTGTTTTACTTTATTTCAATTATTAAGCTGTTCTTATCTCAACCCAGGAGTGTTTCTCACTCTTACTCCTCCGATTCTCTCCCCCATCCCATCAGGGTAGGGGGAGTGAGTGAGCGGCTGCGTGGTGTTTAGTTGCTGGCTGGGGCTAAACCACGACATTTCACATCTTAATTGCTACTCTCATACAGAGGAACTAGCAATGCAGCAGCTTGTCTGACAGTGTGATCCAGGTCTGAAAGGTGCAGCCTATTTCATGTGCTGTAGTCTGTAGTCTGGTCTCCTTCAGTGACACTGGGACTAAAGCCCATTCAGCTGTAGTAGTTGACATGCAACTGTACCGGGTGGTCTTGTGGCTTTGCCCTTGACAGCCTTCCTGAGATGGCAGGCTCGGCACTGTTTCACCTCCTTTTTCTTCCGTCTTTGAAGCCGTGATGTTTTTTTCGCTTCTGAGAAGCAGTTGCTGGCTAGTGACAAACCAGTTCTCTGGCTTAATGGAGTGGTTTTGGACATAATGCCAATGTTGAGAGAGATGGTAATGTGTTGAGAAGAACCTGACAAATGTCGAGCAGAATGACACATGGCTTCTATGTACAAGGTACACCTGGAGTTACCCAGCATGACTCACTTCCCCGTAGCCTAGTGTCTGCTCGCTGTGTTTCATGAAGTCTGGTTGCACCTGGGTAATCTCTGTACAGCTTTGACTTTAGCAGTGTGTTGAATTCCTGTTAGCCAGTAGGGTTGGTTCACCTATTGATTTCAACATAATGTTGAAAGGGACCTTTGCATGGCAAAAGGTACTTTTCTAAAGTACTTGAAACTGGCTCTTCCTGACCCCAGATGTGTCGGCAGCTGCCAGGAGGAATAGCTAAGCTTTCTCTATAATCATCACCTTATGATGCCCTTCCTTTAAGGTAACATTTGCAGTTGGAATCTGCAATGGAAACAGTGAGGCTAAGACTAAGATCTCAATTGGGGAATGATGGGTGTGAATGTTAGATCTGCTCCAAGTTGTGCTTTGAACGCTGTCTGCTGCTGGTGAGGGTGTCCTAGATAACGTCATGTTTTTGAAGAACGGCTGTTGGGCATTTCAGTCTGAGCTGGAGGACTTCAGAAACAAAGGGCAACTCTGATTCTTTGTCGTGTATAATGTCAAAGGAGGACTTAAATTCAGTTATTCGAAGAATTATGCTGTGGTGTCTTGAGAAAGATCTTGTGATGTACTTCTAATCTAGCAAAAGAACCAGTTATGTTACTGAGCACACCATAAGCATCCTGGAGCAGGGTTTTAGCTGACAGCTAATTCTATCTTAAAAGCAGTTCTTTTCTCGGGACAGGCCTGCTCTGTGTTAAAAGCTGGCTAGGCACTTCTGTGCTTAACATCTTGGCCATGTAGGATTTGTATCCGAATCTTAAAAGTTGTTAGTAAAATTCTGTGGGCAGTGGATGAGGACTATTGTTAGCATTGTTCTCTTGTGTGTATCTGAAAATATCTTCCTAATGGCACCATTTATTGTATGCCTGTATTGTTATCTGTGCATTACCCAGTGTGTCTAGACAAGTGCCACACTGGCTAACTGACTGCGTACCCAATATGATAGTATCCCTTTTTGGAGCAACAGGGATTAAACTGAAGAGGATTGGTGTGGTATTTCCAGTAGGAAGGGCTATTCTTAATGTCAGGGGAGGCAGGCTATGCTCCATGGGGCTGGGATGGAGCGGCCTCTGAGCGCTGTGATCTGGAACTCTCTGCCTTCCTGATCAACCTGGCTGCTTCTTGGCTCTGTGGGGTTTGTTTTGTTTTGGTTTTTTCCTCTCTTCATTTTGCCATTTAGATTGTCAGACCCTGGGCTAAATTATTTGCCTGCTCCGTCAATTCTCAGAGCTATAAAATAAGTTTGCTTATCTATCTTGGGAACAGGATAAACAGCAAGTGTCTGCAACATCCCATAATCTAGACATAAGATGCTGTAGAACTGTATCGGCTTATGCTGTGCTACATGTATAAATTTGTTAAAGCTGTTTTAAATTGTTTTTCAGGTTCTAAATGGCTTCTAAGAAGTTGGGATCTGACTCTCATGGTAAGCAAAATTTGGCATCCTTGTCTCTTCAATAGGTTTAATCCTACTATTGCTGCTGATTGATGTCCCAGCCTAGACAGTCCATAGAGACTAATCTGTTTAGCATCTGAGTAGTTTTTTGTTAAGCATGAAGTGCCTTGGCTTCCTTCTTGCATAGTTGCTTGCTGATGCTGTGCCTGTTCTGGTTAAACTGAAATTCAGCCTGTGACTGTTCCCCACTCCTTCGTGGCAGAATACTACCTCCCACTTCCCCCTTCAAAATCAAAGCTGATCTGTAGCTCCTTTCTATGGAAGTCATGTGAGAAGTTGGATTGAAAGTGAAGCTTTTAATATATCATTGAGCTATGCTTGCTTTTTGCTCAGCAGTGAATTTTTTTCCTAAATTGGACTAATCTGGTTCAGCAGGCAAGTGAAGAAGATAATATCCTCTACATTTGAGATGTGTAGTGTCATGCAGATGATTGGTATCACAAAAAATATTTGCCTGTATATGTGCTTATCTTTTACAAAATGGGGTGTAATTTGGGAGGATTAATATTTCTGTGGAACATTAAAGTCCAGTTTGTTGTATGTAATGTAGCTTCTTCAAATCAGTAATCATTCAAGGCAGTACTGGGAGGTTCGTGTGACATTTCTAACATGATTTTTCATGCTATAGCAACTTCTGCTTTTAGAAACTCAGCCTTGATCTTCCTGGATAATCGTTCATATAAGAGGGTCCTGGGGAATTCTATTTTTTCTTGAGCTTTTTATTCAGTCTTGCAAGTGTAAAGTTGAAGTACAGAATAAGAAATGCCTCACTTAAATACATGGTTAAGGATTAATAAAAATGGTCTATCAAAACTTAATTTTTAGATGGTCTCCTTTGCTGTGGCCCAGTGATCCTGCTGCAAGACAATTAATGTCTTTATCTAATAAATAATATCTAATAAATAAATAGCTGCCAGCTCTTCAGCAGTTCTTCTCTTGTATCTATGAACGCTCTGAACTGCTTGTCTTTTGAGTCTGTTTTTATTTCTCTCTTCTGCTTCCTAAACCAGACTAGCAAAGACACTGCTTGGAGCTAGAATTCAACCTGTATTAAATATTTCTCAAAACAGTACCATGTGGTGGAACATGCTCCTGGCTTCAAAATAACAAAATCAAAACAAATGGTGCCGTAAGCTGGCTGGTTAACTTGTCTACCCTTTTGTGTACCCTCTGTTCCTAATGATACCAGTAACACTGTCACAGTACTGTTTCTGAGGAGTAGTGGAGCAACTTCCTTGGCTTATGTCTTAAGAAATCATATGGGCAATTTTTTCAGTTTTCTCCAGGGTTGTTAAGAATTAATCCCACCAAGTGATTTTTGGCTTACTGTAAAGCATCTAGCCCAACAGCTACCTTTGGCTCAGTGTCTCTGGCAGGCTGATGAAACTGGTCTACATAGTTGATGCATCTCTTGTACTTATTGTTGAGCTGCTTATTGGAGGTTAGAGGACTGTTGTTGAATCACAGAATTGAGGTTGGAAGGGACCTCTTGAGATCATCATGTCCACACCCCCTGCTCGAGCAGAGCCACCTAGAGCAGGTTGCTCAGGACCATGTTCAGATGGAGATGAAGATAAGAACATAAGGTATGGATGGAGAGGAAGGAACTCTTTTCCTGTCTTGAAGGGTATTCTTAGCATACGCCTATAACTATGCCTAAGCATGTAACTTCAAATGCTCTCCTGTCATTTGAATAATTGGAAGTTCAAGCTTAAGTTTTAGTAATTAGTGGCATCTAGAAATACAGCTCTCATCTGTTGTGCGAAAAGTGTGGGTTATACCAAGTGCAGTACGTTAATACTGCTGTTGTATTGTCACTGTCGCTATACAGCATGAAAGCTTTTAACTCCAATATCTGAAAATTGAAGTGTGGTTTGTGTGACCACAAAAACTAAGTTCCACTTGGTTTCAAAACTGTTCCTCATTCATAACCAGTAACTGGTTTTATCTGAAATGTTTCCATTTTGCTACCAAACTGGAGGATACTTCTATGAGTTGGCCAGTGATTTCTGCATTATGCTAAAGTGGAGAGAAATCTTACTCTTGTAGTAGATCCTTGGGTCAGGAATATCATATAGTACATGGTGTCAGAGACCAGACTGACAGGTACAGTTTGCCAGGACTATTCTCAGAACTTCCTCAATATGCTTTTAACTGCTAAGGATGAAGTGGCTAACAGCCATATTAAATAACAGTTCAAAAAAACCTTTAATTGCTTCACTTGAACATGTGACTATTGAAACAGCGGCTTGCATAATACTTCCTATATGTAGGTTTTGCTTATTGCTTTAGAATTTGCCATTTAAAACAAATTGCACCCTTACCCATCAGCGTATTCAGGCAGAAGGGTCATTGTTTACAAAAAGAAAAGGGTTCTTGGCTTCCTGGATCAGATTTTAACTTCGCTAACTAGTACTGTTCTGATTGGGCTGGAACAAAGTGAATACTACGTGCATCAATGTTTTGCTTCAGAAAGACTTTTTACCATCAAATATCCTAAAACACTTGGTGTGTTTCTTAACGTGCTTGCAGGATTTGTAGCAGAGTTATATTCAAGATGAGGTTATAGCAGTTGTTATTATTAAAAAAAATCAGTATACTGGGAAGAAACTAGGAGGCTTTTATTCCTTAGTCTAGCTGCTGAGGTTAAACTGGCAGCTGTCAGTGCAGCCCATCTAGTCTAGGTGTGTTTAGGTTTTTTTACTGTACCAAAACAGAGTGTTGCTATGTAAATACCACAGTGTGTGCTTGTACCCTCTGTGGCTAGTATCTATTTCGGGCAAACAAGAAGGCTGTGCAAGGGGAGGTGTCTACCACTTACTGTGTCAATAGGTCTAATAAGACAAGTATTTGCACACTGAGCAATTTGGGCTGTGAGATCGGTGCAGAGAGGTAATCCTGCTTCACTTAGATCATCCTGCTTGGAGCAGGACTTGTGCTAGTGGGACTAAGCAGGGCATAGTAGCAGCAGTCATGCCGGCCTCTGAGCAGTCGGAGATCTGGTTGTCTTTGACCTGGCTGTGATTTACCACACTCGGTGTGAAGGCTGCTACAGTTGCTGTTTCTGCACAAGCAAACACTTTGGCATATCCAGGTTCTCAAATTGCCAGCTCAAATACGATTTGGATGCTGTGTCGCAAATAGCGGTGTTGGTAGCCAGTGAGGTGCCATCCGGACGCTGTGCTGTGTAATGCTTGAATGTGTGCTTCTCAATAAGGATCAGTGAAAATACTATTATATTCTGCCTGGAGCACTTTTTCATCCTGGTGGCCCAGGTGGGATGTAGGTTATTCAGCCTGATGGTTTCAAAGCTGGAGGAAATAGCACCTGTGTCCTAACAGGACTCTGGGACCAGCTGGTGTGGTGCATAGTATGAGAGCTCAAGTGGTGACACCACATAAACATTTAACTCCAAATTATCAGGATGTTCCTGTTTTCAAAAGCTGCTCATCATTTTGGAGCCTGTGACTGCATTGTTGTAGATAAGTCAACAGTGAAGGAACGCAAACAGTACTTAAACTGTCATCCGAGTATGAAAATGGGTCAGATAAAAATGGCAAGCCACAGCTTGCTGAGCAAGAGGTTAGTCACTGAATACCATATTAATGTTGCCACTAATGTCTTTTTGGATCTGCAACACTCAAAGCAAAGTTACAAATGAGTGCTAGAGGAATGCTTCAGATTGTTATACACAGCCAGAAACCTTGCCTGTAATTCCAAAAGCTTAGACTAGTGATCCAAGAAATCCCTTTCAGTTAATCGAGAAACTGAGTGCAATTTATATTGTGGGTTTTCTAATACTTCATAGTAGCTCAAGGAAAACAAACCTATAGTCTGGCTTCTTGGAGGTGGTTGAGTTGTAAGTGATTCTGCCTCATGAGTTTGCAGGATGCCTGAAGAAAGTTTCATCCTAAAACACTTTTTAAATACCATATGTAAGTGATAGATATAAAGGACAGATGGAGGACCATGAAACAAGTCTGAGGCCTCTCATTGGAGTGATCACAAATCAGACAGCTGATTAAGTTAGATTGTCTTGTTTCAGAAATCAGAATTGCTATGCTAAATAGTCTTGAGCTATTTCACTGTGTTTTGGTTAGAGTGTCTAGACTTTGGGTCACTTTGCCCTTGTGACTACTTCTGTCCAAATGTTACTTCCTACTTGTATGCCAAAACATGGATTTTAGCTTGTCTTAGCTGCTCTAAAGCTGGGTTATTTTCAAGCGTGTTTTGAATATGACAAAAAAGATGGATCTTTTTATAGAGACATAACAGAATACAGTGTTCGGGAGAGCTTCAGCTTCCAGTTGTGTAGGCATAGCCTTGTCACAAGGGAAGCTAAAATGTTGGTGTCCTGGTTTCAGCTGGGACAGAATTAATTTTCTTCCTAGTAGCTGGCTTAGTGTTGTGTTTTGGATTTAGGATGAGAATAATGTTAATAACACACTGATGTTTTAGTTGTTGCTGAGCAGTGCTTACACTAGTCAAGGACTTCTTCAGCTTCTCATACTGCCCTGCCAGCAAGGAGGCTGGAGGTACACAAGAAGCTGGGAGGGGACACAGCCAGGACAGCTGACCCAAACTGGCCAAAGGGATATTCCATACCATATGATGTCATGCTGAACAAAAAACTGGGGGGAGTTGGCCAGGGAGGTGCAGCCGCTGCTTGAGAACTGGCTGGGCATTGGTCAGTGGGTGGTGAGCAATTGCATTGTGCATCGCTTGTTTTGTATATCCTTTTCTGTCCTATTAAATTGTCTTTATCTCAACCCGCTATTTTTACCTTTTTTCCAATTCTCTCCCCCATCCCACTGGGGGGGGAGTGAGCGAATGGCTGTGTGTTGTTTAGCTGCCTGCCAGGTTAAACCATGACAGTTGGGTATATTAACTTTAAAATATGTTAGTTGTTGGACTGTTGTGTTGTGTGTTTGTTTTGTGTGGGGTTTTTTTTTCTAATAGCTATGAGCTAGAACATTAAAAAAAAAAAAAAATTACCAAAACTGAAGCAATGGAGTCCAAAGAGATTCAATGTGTTTCTGATCAAGCAACTTCCTTTGTATTGAGTCATGTGGTATAGTTGGGGCAGCAGAGATAAAATACTCCCGAATACAAAAATGTGAGTCTTAACTGAATGCGTTAAACTTGTAAGGTTTTTTTGGATACAATTTCTGCTTTTGATCTTAGGGCCTTTCAGTTATCTTGATGATGTCCTGTTTAAGATAGGAGATAAATTCAAAACCCCAGCGAAGGTTGGATTACCCATTGGTTTCTGCCTGCCTGATTCTTCTCAGCTTGTCAGAGAAGCCCAGGTAAGTTTTGCCTTTCCGCTCTCTTCCCCCTCACCACTGGCCCCCAACATGTGGTGCTGTAAGTTGCAAGTAGTCACAGTTTGCACATGTGTTCAAGTGTCAGTCTTGTTGGTCCTGTAGTGTCATTTTGTATGCTAGGCAGTAGTTGCAGAAGATCTGTTAGAATGTACAGAAAGATAAAAATGATAGGCTGTGCAAAAATTTTCTGCTACTTATCACTTCAAAAAGCCTAATAGCATTTATTTTAGTGTATCTACTATAAAAAAAGCACAATGTTTTTGTGTAATAGTTATAGGTCTAAATGTTACCCTGACTAAATTTGAGTAGTGTTTTTAAGAGGAAAAATGGTAAGAACTGATATACCCATGCTGTAGCATACTTGCAGAATCTTGTTTGAGGGTAACAGGTGTTTCTATGACCATATCTTATGGGTTCTCACAATACTGGGATGAAGAAATAAATTTCCAGTTCTTTTTTCTCTGTGCAGTTGAGTGGAGAATTTTTTTTCAGCTGTAGGGCAAACAGGTTACAGCTTGGTACAGATGGCTTCCAGGTTTTGAGGAGCATGTCTCTGTTACCATAAACTCTTGGTAGCCTAAAATCAATTGCTTTAGCATAAATGTTGAAAATCTAATCTCCAAATGCAGGTTGTGATACAGGGAATCTAATTGAACTGTGTTCTCATTTGGATCCATGATTTTCCTTGGTCAGTCCAAACTGATGATTGTTTTCACTTCAGCTGTGACAGATTGCTGTAGATGCTTTTTTTTTTTTCTGCCCTGCAACTCATCCACCAGAGCGCTGAATATCTGAATTACCCTACATCATGGCTTTTTCATTATAACTATTAAATGATTACCCGATTGTCCTAATACACATATTTCTACCCAGTTAAGCTGGTGTGGGAGAGCTAAAGGAGACTCTAATTGCTGGCTTCATTGTGCTATGTCTCCATCTTCCTGCCAAGCTGAGGCTCAAGTATAGTATGCCCAATTGGACTGCAACACCTTGCATAATATGATGTGACTATGCATCTTGCGGTGCAATTTGACTTCTTTACAGCTGTAGTGAGAGCTGTTTAAAAAAAAAAAAAAAGTACAGGGAAGCAAAATTGCCCAAAGCCCCTTTTTTTTTTTTTTTTTTTTTTTTTTTAATATTTAATACCCCCCATTTTTTTAATGTTAAAAAGACACTGGTCAATTCTGATCTATATATAACCATATACACACACACAAAACTACGATAGCTCTGCTCAGATAGCAAAGAATGTGTAATGAGTAGTACCCAGCACTTCTGCCAGTGAGTTGTTTTTCAAGAGTCACCTTGCTGATAAACTGTGTATCATGCCTCTTGGAGTCTTAGAGCTAAGGGAAGGGAAAACTGTTTTACAGTTGAGACAACAGGTCTCCAGGATCTTGCTGGAGCCTGCTATAGGATAGGATGTGATGCAACACACAGCAAGTCCCAGAAAAGCCCAGTAGAGGCCTAGCAAGCCTTGCTGGCTTGTTGCTCTTTAGAGCTAGGAATTTGTATGACCTAGCAGTCCCATGGCAAGAGCACTCCTGTTTGGTTATGTGCCATTATCCTGGCAAGGATATCTTATGACTTCTTCTGAGTCACAGGTGGGTTATACCATGGACTTAACTTGTAGGCTGTGTTCTCTGAACATTTTGTGGTTATTTAAAGAGCATTTGAGGTTGTTAATTCTTCATAAGATATTAAAGCTTTAAGTAGATTTAGTCTGTTCAGAATTTTGTCCTCTCAACCAGGCCACTATGGTGGCCAGTAAACGGGTAGTGAGTAGCTTACAAATGCTGCCTTGTGCTAACCTGGCCCTGAAGGAGCTGATGTTAAATGAGAAAAGCTTGTGGGATCCTGTCATGCCAGTAACTGCAGCAAAATCTGCTACTGCAGGTAGTTGTCATCAGTGTAGCCAGTATATCCCCTTTGGCTGGTGAGCCATGGGCACTGGGGTAAGACTACCAATACCTCTTAAACTAGTGGGTGTAAAACTCTAATATCAAGTCCCTTAGGAATCTTTTAGGGGGAACTGAGTAATACCGTATTGGTCTTTGGATGAATAAATATTCTGCTATAGTCTTGAATGACTTGTGGAACTTGTGGACAGGGGGTAGTTCAGTGGTGCCAGATCTGGGTATGGTTGCCCATTTAGTAACATATTAGACTTCCCCTTGCTACATGCATTGTCTTGGGGGAAGAGAGTAGGTGGGCTGTGAAACTGGTCTTGGTATGACCAGTAGCTCTAAAGCAAAACTAAATGTAGGAAGGAGGCAAAATATGATATTCTAATCCAGACTATAGACAGGTTTTGCTGCTAGAGGCAAAATGAACTACTTCTGGTGTCTTCTAGCTTTGCCAGTCTGTAGGTTATAAGAGATGCTGGGAAAAAATTGATGCCTGTCCATGGTAATTCATGTAGCTCTTACTCTGTTACTTATGTTGCTGTTATAAGGATCATAGCCACTACTTCTAATTTTTTTTTTCCCCTCTCCTTTTCCCCTCCACACTTGGTCAGTATGACTTCTCTTTGGAAAAGAAAACAATTGAGTGGGCTGAAGATATCAAAAAAATTGAAGCTGCCCAGAGAGAAGCTGAATGCAAGGCAGAAGAAGCACTAGCGAGCTCAAAAGCAGCTCCAGAGGTCAGCAACAAAATGGGGTTCTCAGAGGGACCTTGCCCTGAGGCCATGCCTCCTCCTATTAACCCCATCCTTGCTAGCCTGCAGCACAATAATATTCTTACTCCCACGCCAGCCAACAGCAGTGCTGTGAAGAAAAAGGTTCTCAGTCCACCTTGTCCAAAAGCAGACTTCAACCCAGCTGATTTTGAATGTGAAGAAGACCCATTTGACAAACTGGAATTAAAAACTATCAATGATAAGGAGGAATTAAAAAATATTCTTGAAATTCATGTTGGTACTACTGGGCCAGTTGTTGCCCAGCTGTTAGATAATACCTTGCCCAAAGGAGGGTCTGAGTCTGTGTTGCAAGATGAGGAAGTTCTGGCATCCATAGAAAGGGCCACGTTGGACTTCAAGCCCCTTCACAAACCCAATGGCTTTATCACTTTACCGCAGTTGGGAAACTGTGAAAAGATGTCCTTGTCTTCCAAAGTGTCCCTGTCCCCTATCACTTCAGTGAGCAATATCAAATCCCTGTCCTTTCCTAAACTTGACTCTGATGAGAGTGATCAAAAATCATCAAGGCTCACGAGCACTTTCCACAGCACTACCTGTCTCCACAATGGCACTTTGCTCAGCTCTTTGCAGACCTGTGCTCAGAGTAAAGCTAGTGAACTGAATGGACACCATATGGTTGGTCTTTCTGCTCTAAATGAGGACAGTGGCATGGAGACATCAACATTATCCTCTTCATCCAGGCTGCCTTCCCTGGCTGTGTCAACAGTTTGTACAGAAGAAGAATCATCTCAAAGCACAGTGACTACGGTAAATATGCAGTGGATTAGAATCGGGGTTGTTGGGGAGATGTGGAGGTGCAGAGGCAAATGTTGCTTCTAAAACGTCCTGTGGTTTTAGGTTCATTTAATGGGAGTGGTGTGTAGATCACGTGTGGTAGTTCCTCTTCGTTTATGCAGCAAATTGATCAAACAGGTCTTCATGCTGACAGTTCTGAACCTCAGATTATTACTCTGCAGGTTTCCCCCAAACCTGATATTTTTAGACTAATTCTGGTGACTTTTCTTTCAGCTTTTCAGCTCTTGTTCATAGTTGCACACCTTTGAGCTAAGCGTATAAGATATCTTCTTTGTACAGTCCTGCATTCTGTCTTATCCAACTGAGATATATCAGATTCTGAACTGCTCTTAGGTTTTGAATTAAATCTGCTAGATTTTTTCCTCAGCTTGCTTATTTGCCGGAAATAATGGGAAATGCAGGCTTTTCAAAGAATAGAAGCAATAATAGATTAAAAACCACACATGTGCTGTGTTATTCAGGGAAGAAAAAAGTGCTTGCATTTGACCTGCAGTGAAAGAATTGTCTGTCTTTCCCCCCCCCCCCCTTCCTTCCTGAGATCCTTTTAAAATCTGACCTTTAAAAGGATTAAAATGATGGTGGTCTGAAATCTGGTGTTTACCCTCTTCCTTGTAAAGGAGGGTGCAAGGATTGCTTTGTGGATACCAAAAGCAGTCTTGAGGATCATCTTAGATGGCTAATGTTACAGTTGGTTGCTGTACAGCTCTGAGACAGGAATTTGACGCTTCATTTCCTCAAACTTGTAGCAAGTTCTAAAATTACTTTGGGGACACTTAACTTCACACCAGCTGTTGTCTTTGTCTCTTTGTGAATAAGAGCAGAGATTTGAGTAAGCTTGTGGACTTTTTTTTTTTCCCACAGAACCTAATACTCATGAAGCCTAGCAGAAACTCTGTAGTCAAATCCTCTAGCTGGCTCTAAAATAACCTGGCTGCTTCTGTCCAATATAAGCAGTGCTTTGGTGGTTCTGCGGCCTTACTGGAATACTGTAGGTTTTTGTGTGACACCATGTGCTCTGAAACAAATGACACTGCTTCTCTCCTGTTGTTCTTTCTCCTCTTTTCAGGCTTAGGTAAATGCATTATTAATTGTGAAATACAGTATTCTGGCAACTAGTGTATTCATCAGAGCACAGCAGAACAGCTGTTTATTGAGCACTAGAACAAATTTAATATAGTAAACTTTGGCAGAAGCAGCAATGCACTGAGCAACTGCTCACTGCTACAGATCACAGGTTTGAGAGACAATTGTATGTAGCTCAGAGGTGAAACCTCAAAGTATGACACATCTGTAGGGGTTAACATGAAAGATCACTTACAGCTAGTTAGATGGGCATTCAGATGGCCAAATTTTCACTCTAATTATTCAAATCTCTATGCTGGATTAAAACTTAAAGACCAAGAGGGAAGGTGTATTCTCAAGAATGCTGTAAGGGAAGATACAAACTGATAAGCAAACAAAAAAAAATAGTCTTACTAGGAGAAGTAATAAAGATCTTCATTTGAAACTATTTCTGCTTTGGAAGTAGCAAACCAAGAAACAGATATGCTGACAGAACTAGTTCTTTCTGTTTCAATTCCAAGACTTCAGAATATACTTGTTTCATATTTCCACAATATGGTCCCAGCAGCTGGAAAATGGCAGCTGAGCTGCAAGAAATTGAAGTAAATGTAACAAAAATCCAATGAAAATGATAGAAGTCAGTCAGTCATCCCTGTGGCTGGAAGCAGAAGGGTCATGTGTCCCTTGCTTATTCTTGTACAACCTTGAAGACTGTCCTTTTTAGAAAGCCTCAAGACAATTATATGTCCCAGTGTATTCCACAGTGATTTTATATATAATTTTTTTTTTCTCACAAGACTAGAAATTCTGACTTTGGATTTGGAGTTGCCACTGGAGTGTATGCTTTACCAGTGAATTGGATCTAGGGTTTTTTGGATGGAAATAAACTTGTGATTTCTCTGAGGCTGCACTGATTCTCCGATTCTGTCCTGGGTGGACTCCTCTGAGTATATTTTTGGGGGGTTTTTTTTGTTTGTTTTTGTTTTTTTGAAGCTCATTGGTTTGCTTTTTGCAGCATTGGCAGAGGGAGAAATGACTAGTGAAGACAACAGGTTAGAATTAAACAAAGCTGGTCAGAGACCTGATTAGTCTCTAGACTAGATCTGATTAGGGGCACTCCTGGCAGACCATTCAGAATATATACTGCTGCACTAGCATGATGTGTGCGGGCACACCAACTGCAGGCAGGGCTCCCGACCTCTGTATGAAGTCCATAAAAGTAGGCATAGTGTGTAAGCACATACTGAAAGCACTGCATGTCTGCTTCTTGATGGGTGCTGAAATGCAAGTCTGAGATGTGAGGGAGTGTGGCTGCTGAGTGACCAGTCCTGGCTTTGTCCCCTGCAATTCCTTTAGGTGTTTCCCTCCTCTGCTGGAAGTCACTGACCACAAGCACAGGTTGTCAAGCTCAAGTAGATTGAGGAGGAGGAGGAGTTGGTTTTCCTGGACTCTTGAATCTCTGGTGTCAGAAGCAGTTTTGGTTTTCCTGGCTGCAGTATCAGTAACAAAGCATCATCCTTCAATTTGATAACCAGATGATTTCAGGGCCGTTCCAGACCCCCATTTTGGTGTATCCTGTATTCTGGTGCTTTTTTTCTCTGGCAAAAGTGCCTGGAGGAAGGGGGTGTGTGAAGAGCTTTGAACCCCTCTACCACCATGAGGAGAGATTCTTGGGTAAACCAGTCCATCAGACTGAACATGATTTCTCAGCCTTTGTCTCCTAGAAGATAAATTCTTATCCTGGAGATGAAAATGGGCAGAAATGCAGAACAAAGCTCCTCCCCCCCCCCCCCCCCCCCCCCCCCGGAATTTGCCAAAATCCTAATATATGTTCTCAAAACTGGTTTTCTATAAACAGTTTTTTGTTGTTGTTGTGTGTGTTTGTGGTGTGGTTTTTTGGGTTTTGGTTTTGTGGTGTGTGGTTTTGTGGGGTTTTTTGGGTGGTGGTTTTTTTTTGGTTTTTTGTTTTGTTTTGTTTTTTTTTTAGTTTGGGCCCAAAGAAGGCCTTTCTGAAAGAAGTGGACAAGCTTTCAAGCAATCTGTTGGCTTAAAAGGTATTAAGGAAAGGCAATAAACAGAGGCTCTTGGTCCAAAGTAATTTCTTGCAGTCTTTTCTAATTTGATTTAAAATATAGGAAGACTTTTAAATGGATGAATTGAAATGTGCAGATTTGATGGGGCAAAGTTCTGACTTTGCACGCCTGTCATCTTGGACAAAGTAGTATAAAGTGGTGGGTTGGTTCTGCCCTCTGGCAGCATGCTTCTGCAGAAACAGAGCAGGTGTACAGTAGGGAACGTTACCCAGCTTTGGTGTACTGGGAATGGGACCAAGTGTTGGGTGTTGGTAGAAAAATCACATGCTTTTTTTAGTCAGTGTGCCACATTGCTCCTATATGGCGTGTGAAACGCAGTGCTTTGAGAGTGGGGGGGGGGGGGGGGGGGGGGGGGGGGGTATATGTTTCTCTTACCCCTTCTCATGGTCAAAAAAAAAATCAAGGCAAGTTTCTAGGCAATGACTTTAAAATGATCACTGTCATTGAGGCCGCATAGCACTGGGTCAAGAGCTGAACGGGAGCCAGTGTGTTACTCTGGGCTGTATGAACATGTAGCAGTCACAGTGACAGAATAAACAAGCTTACAATTATTATGAGGGGGGGACACGTTCTTCTTGGGGTATAATCTGTTTTTGTAGAGTGCTGAGAGAAGAGATGATCCTTATGATGGCTATTCTATAACTACATGCAACTGCGTAACGTCTGTGTCTCACGTGTGGAAGCCTGATCAGACCACAGGTCTCCCTAGTATGGTAGACTTATTCCCAGATCTCTTCCATAAAACCCTTCTCCCCCAGCTGTAATAAATTCTGCTCACTGGTGCATAATGTTTACAGTCATCTTTGTGTGTTGTCCAACAGGTACACCCAGACTACAAGGAAACGGAAATCCCTGTGGTAAGTTCCCAAATACCTGTGTGCTTGCACTGGATCGTGTTTCTGAAAATCTCCAGAACTAGTGTTCCTTTGAGTACAGAAAATCATAGGTGATGAGTAAACTTGGGGTGAAGGAAGCGATCTCCGTGCTTCCTCTGAGGTACAGGGTTTGGCTATATCATAAGGACCTTCACTGTTGCAAAGGTTTGGTATTGAAAGGTTTTCGTACACCAGTAGGAGAGGGTATATTGCAAAGAATCTGGGTTGTTGGTTGTTGTTTTGAGGGTAAAAAGAGTGTGGTGGGAGTCAGACTATGTGCACTGCTTGGTTTCATCCTAACAGTGAATAACTTCCCAATGGCAGTCTAGAAAGCCTCTCAGATTAATTACATGGGATATCCTGATTCTGCACTAGCTGGAAACAGGATGTGGGGATGCAAAAGACGACCATCATCTCAGCCTCTGGGTTTTCCCCTTTAGGTAACACACCAAAATTTCCCAGTGTCTAAAGTGCCCAATAACACCAGCCGCACAAAGTGGTCAGGTGGCCCCGCTCCTGAACTACAGCAGGTCCTCTCCACTAATGAGAGGCAGTGCATAGAGACGGTCGTCAGCATGGGGTACTCACTTGAGAACGTCCTGAAAGCCATGAAGAAGGGACAGAACATAGACCAGGTAAGAGCTTGTGCAATGGGAAAGAAACCCTTGATTGGATGCTGATTCTGCTGAGAAACAACCTTGGGTTTGCAAAATGGATAGGGGGGAATACTTTTATTCTAACAGGGGGTTGCAGCCTGTAGCTGCTGTGATATTAACTACTAGAGAAGTTGACACCTGGCAGTAAAGGCTCCCAAAACCAAAGAAAAGCATCTGTGCACGTATCTGAGAGACTGCTTGAGTCAGCCACACCTGTGAGTGCTGGGTCAGAGCTGTGCTGGGGTGGGCCCTTAGCTCCATGTGAAGCTGGGAGCAGTACTGGGTCTTCCCAAGAGCCACAAAATCATTGGAAGGAAGCTTAGTGTGGCTCTACACCATGCTTAGTGCCATGTGACAAAAAAGCAGCCCGCTTCCCTTGTTCGGAGCATGGGTTATGACGCTGACATCTCTCCTTGTAGAGAGATTGGCCCCTGCAGGCTTACGACAGCCCTGAAAGGCTCTCGCAAGGCACCGCTGACCGACTTTCTTTTGCGTGCTCTGGTCGTGGTGCTTCCTGCCTCATGGGTTGCCTCAAATGCTTGCTAAAACCAGGTCACGTGGCAGAAAGCACTGCAGGGTGAAGCGTGGCTCTGGGTCTTGGATCTGCTTGAAACACTTTAAAGCAGGGAGAGTGTGGCCAAACTTTCTGTGCTGACTCTAGGCAGGCTGTGTGCTGCGCAGAGCATCGCCTGGTGGGACTGCGCCTGGGGAGGAGGAGTGTCCTGGTGACTTCTGCTTGTGGAGCTGATCTGCTTGCCACTACCTACGCATTGAGAGCGGTTTAAGCTGTGCGCTGGAGTGAACTGTAGTATCATATGGAAAAAATGGCCCTTAGGAGGGCAGTTTTCAATCCTGCTGTATTTCAGGCCATGTTCTTTTGCCTTCCTAGCATTACCTATATGACCTTTCCCCATACCTCTCAAAGCTGAGGATGGATAAGAAATTTGGCAGCGATTTCTGGGTGTGTGAGCTGGGGTTTGCAGCTCACTAGCCAGTGTGCTGAGTTGATCTTAAAAGGCTGACTGCTTTCAGATTGCATCAGATCTTGCGGCTGTCTGAGAGGAAGCTTAAAGCTGACACATCTTGACTGCTGGACCTACAGTTTCATTTTAAAAACTTGTATAAAAAGCACAGTTAAACTTCTGCTTTCTGCTCAGTGATCAGGCACAGAAGGCTAAAGATAGGCTTCTGAGACTGCTTTGACTAGAGTGGAAGATGATGTCCAGAGCTGGTGGGAGAGCACAGGAGGACAGAAGGGCTTGTTTTCTCTGAACAAGCTCTTGCATAAAGAGCATCTCAACTCTACTAGGAGGGACTTTACCTCAGTCCCTGGTGAAACCTGGGGTAAAGTTATGCTCAGCCCCTCTGCATGTACAGAGATGGTATTCAGCCGCATGCTGCGAATGCCACTCTGCAAACTTAGTTTCTTTTCTTCATTTCCCACAGGTTTTGGATTACCTATTTGCACATGGACAGCTTTGTGAGAAGGGCTTTGATCCACTTCTTGTTGAAGCAGCTTTGGAAATGCACCAGTGTTCAGAGGAGAAGGTGAGGGCACAATGTGCTAAGGAATAGAGAGAATGTGCCATGATGGGGAATTCCAGCAGCAGTTCCTCTGGCTGATGTAATTCTGGCTTTCATGGTAACGCTGCCTTGTTTCTAAAACTGACTGCTGAAGGACATCCTTGTAGTGATAAAGTGAATATGTGTTAAAGCATTAGAATTCTTCTGTGTTCCTTTATCACTCACTTGCATGCATTTTTATGGGGACAGGATTTTTTTTAAACACCCTGCTTATTCTGGTTGTAATGTTTTGAACCCAGAGTTCTCTTGTGGGTGAGGTGCTTGGTACAGAGATGGTTAATTTCAGAAGCAGCAAATTATCTTTCAAATTCTGCCAGCCTGCCCTGGCTATGAATTTTCTCCCTTGTACAAACACATCTGCCTGGCTGCTCAGCAAATTGGGTTAGTGCTCTCTATGGAAGAAACTGGAAAGCATTGGGGGGGGGGGGGGTGTGTCTGGTTCATTGTCTGGCTGCTTTACCAGCACCAAAAGTACAGAGGCAGGAGCAGGTAGCCAGGGCGGAGGACAGCAGGATCTTTTAAAGTTTGCCAGTCTGTTGTGTGCCAAAACGAAATCTTTAGAGGTGCAACCCAACCCCCCCCGGGCATATATATGCCTTCCTGCCTTTCTTGGACTTAGTGATGAGCTTGCAAACAGAGGAACACCACTGTGAAGATGGGAGAAGCAACCGAGTTTAGGAAATGCATTTGCTGCTGGCTTAACCCCCAAAATTGGAAATGGCTAATCTCCTGAATGTCTGTTTCAACCTGGTTTTTTTGATGGTTGTTTGTTCCCCCCCCCCCCCCCCCCCCCCCCGAGTGGAGCAGAGGGTTCATAAAAGTCTGATCAGTTGATTCACTTCTTGTTACTTTATTTTTTTCAAAGTTTAGGGAGGATTCGTGGTTGATGTCGGTAGTATTGTACACAGTGTGTCCAATAGGATTTATGCTAATCTCCCAAGTTTTCCCTAGATTTGAAGAACTATTTGATAGCGAGGGCTACTGTACTGTTCCCAAAGTCAAAGTAACCTTAAAAAAATTCAGATGCAGCAGTAGCTGCTAGATGGGGGAGCAGGGTGACATTAATCAGAGTCTGAATTAGGCCAGGCTGATAAATTTTCTACTGGGAGACACCCCCCACAGACTAGCTTTGGTGCCCTTGCTGAAGACAATTTTGGAAATGCAGGACTACAAACACAGGGGACTGAAAGTAAGGCTCCATGGGCTACTGCACCCAGAGCTCTGCCAGCTCTTGTGTGAGTGGACTTTCTCCAAACGGAGCTGGAACGGGCTGTACTTGGAGTAGGAATCCACCCCATGGGTGCCCAGTTGCTGAAGACTGGCTCTGTGCTAAACCTCCACCAAGCACTGATCCTCTTTTCTCTTGCAAATAATGGACTGTCTGTGTCTTTCAGATCACAGAACTTCTCCAACTGATGAGTCAATTTAAAGAAATGGGCTTTGAACTAAAAGACATTAAGGAGGTCTTATTATTACATAACAATGACCAACACAATGCTTTGGAAGATCTAATGGCCCGTGCAGGAGCCAGCTGAAAACACATTCCTGGATTCTCAGTGTGCAACAGAGCAGGACCAGCCCCGCCACCTTCACATCCAGTGTGACTTGCTCTTGGCAGGAAGGAGCCCAGCTTTTCGCATACATGGGAGAGTGACTGAGCAAGCCCGCCCCGCGTGCACCACTCTAGCATTTCTCTTTTCCACCAAGAGCCAACTTTCTTTCTTAAATTAAATTTTTAAAGTGTCCTTTCCAAAGTTTTCTTTTTCCAGCTTGGCCATGGAGAGTTTAGACTGCCCAACCTCTATTGGAATTGTACATAGGTAGAGACAGGAGTGGTTTCTCCCCCTTATTGTTGCACTGGAGTTGGACAGAAGAATACTAAGTTGTTTCTGAAACTAGGATGCTTTGGTTCTTTGAAGCTGCTTTCATGGTGTCTGCTTGTACTGAATTACTCGACTGTGTCACAGTCCAGATTAACTGGCTAAATTTGACCTTTAGTGCAATGGAGTTTTACTTTTTGGTTGAAAGTTAGTCTGTAACTTAGTAAAACACTGGTTCAGAAACTGTTGCTTATGCATAAAGAGAGCAGCTGTTCCTCTTATGGGTTTTTTTTGTTTGTTTGTTTGTTGTTTACCCATGCATCCAACACTTCTGCCAGACATGAGTGTCCAATGCTGAGTGGTATGTAAGTTCTCTTGAAGCAGGTAAGCTGTGAACTCTACCTGGACCTGCAGCTTGTGTTGGTTCTTGAACCTGAAGGCAGAGAGCTGGGGCTCAGTATTCTTAATCCCCCAGGTTTGTAGGATATTTAAGATAATGCCCTGATAGGAAATCAATTATCTTTATGTTTTAAATAATACTTGGTGTGATGCAGGAGGTTTCTTTCAAGCACTTTCTTTAAAACAAATATACTCACTGCATTAGTTCCATTTCTCACGCTGCTATAGAATTACATAATAACATCTAGTACTAGAAATCAGGTTTTGGGTTGTTTTTGATAGTTCAAAGTATTACTTTGTACATTGTTCAAGTTCTAAATACATAAAATATCAGCAGTCTTGAGGAATCTTTAAAGTAATTTGCTAAATATTTTGATTCTGCAGAAGAGCAACTAATAAAACTCTCAAATATAACTCCCAGTGTCATGGTTCCCATCTCTCATGCTCTTTGCCTTCAGCAGATGAAGAACTTGCTGGATCCTGCCTACCCAGGTGCTGCCTGCTCCTGTAGGCATGCATGAACACTGTCTGCATTGGGCAAAACAACCAGAGGTCTCCAGGCAGATGGCTGCAGTGGTGGAACGTGCTGCTTTTTTTATGTGGCTTTCTTTTGTTTGTTTTGTTGCAAAAACGAAGCCTAGGGATCCAAACTCACATTAGAGCATGGAGCTGGGAGCATTGGTCTTCAGGAGGGGAAAATGGCTCAACTCGTTGCCTCCATTTAGGTTTTTCAGTAGGAGGTTTTAGCTCATCAGGACCCTGAAGGAGATGGCATTTGTCTCTCTTACGTTGTTAACTTTATTATGACTAATATTGTTAACTTTATGACTAATGTTGTTAACTTTATTATGACTAAAACATCTGGTGGGACGACTCTCATGACTGGAGTGCTGCACTGGAGGGCTATAAGCTCTTCAGAAGGGATAGGCAAGGAAGAAGAGGCGGTGGGGTGGCTCTGTATGTTAGGGAGTGTTTTGACTGCATAGAGCTCGACAGCGGTGATGACAAGGTAGAGTGCTTATGGGTAAGGATGAGGGGGAAGGCCAGCAAGGTGGATGTCCTGTTGGGAGTCTGCTATAGACCACCCAACCAGGATGTAGAGGTAGATGAGGCATTCTATAAGCAGCTGGCAGAAGTCTCGCAATCGCTAGCCCTTGTTCTCATGGGCGACTTCAACTTGCCAGACATCTGCTGGAAATACCATACAGCAGAGAGGCAGCAGTCTCAAAAGTTCCTAGAGCATGTGGGGGATAACATTCTGGTGCAGCTGGTAAGCGAGCCTACCAGGGGAGGTGCCTCGCTTGACCTGCTGTTTACTAATAGAGAAGGGCTTGTGGGAAATGTCGAGGTCGGAGGCCATCTCGGGCTTAGCGACCACGATATGATAAAGTTCTCGATTCTGGGCGATGTAAAGAGGAGGGCCAGCAAAACCGCTACTATGGACTTCCGGAGGGCAGACTGTGGCCTGTTCAGGACCCTGGTTGGGAAAGTCCCTTGGGAGGCAGTCCTGAAAGGCAAAGGGGTCCGGGAAGGCTGGGCCTTCTTCAAGAAGGAAGTCTTAAGGGTGCAGGAGCGGGCTGTCTCCGCGTGCCGTAAGACCAACCGTCGGGGAAAATGACTGGCCTGGCTGAATAGGGAGCTTTTGCTGGGACTCGGGGAAAAAAGGAGAGTCTACCGCCTTTGGAAGAAGGGGCAAGCAACTCAGGAGGAGTACAGGGATCTTGTTAGGTCATGCAGGGAGGAAATTAGAAAGGCAAAAGCCCAGCTAGAACTCAATCTGGCCAATGCTGTAAAAGATAATAAAAAATGCTTTTACAAGTACATCAGCAATAAAAGGGAGAGCCAAGGAGGATCTCCATCCTTTGCTGGATGTGGGGGGGAACATTGTCACCGAGGACAAGGAAAAGGCTGAGGTACTTAATGCCTTCTTTGCCTCTGTGTTTAACAGCCAGACCAGTCATCCCCAGGGTACTCAGGCCCCTGAGCTAGAGGATAGGGATGGGGACTAGAATGGAGCCCTCATAGTCCAGGAGGAACCAGTTAATGACCTGCTATGCCGCCTGGATGCTCACAAGTCTATGGGGCCAGATGGGATCCACCCGAGAGTACTGAGGGAGCTGGCAGAGGAGCTTGCCAAGCCACTTTCCATCTATCAGCAGTCCTGGTTAACAGGGGAGGTCCCTGATGACTGGAGGCTTGCCAATGTGACGCCCATCTACAAGAAGGGCCGGAAGGAGGACCCGGGGAACTACAGGCCTGTCAGCCTGACCTCGGTGCTGGGAAAGATTATGGAGAGGTTCATCTTGAGTGAACTTAACAGGCATGTGCAGGTCAACCAGGGGATCAGACCCAGCCAGCATGGGTTCATGAAAGGCAGGTCCTGCTTGACCAACCTGATCTCCTTTTATGACCTGGTGACCCACCTGGTAGATGATGGAAAGGCTGTGGATGTCATCTACCTGGACTTTAGCAAAGCTTTTGACACCGTCTCCCACAATATTCTCCTTGGGAAGCTGGCAGCTCATGGCTTGGATGGGCGTAGTCTTCGCTGGATAAAAAACTGGTTGGGTGGCCGAGCCCAGAGAGTAGTTGTAAATGGAGTTAAGTCCAGTTGGCGGCCGGTCACGAGCAGTGTTCCCCAGGGCTCTGTTTTGGGGCCAGTCTTGTTTAATATCTTTATCGATGATCTGGATGAGGGGATTGAGTGCACCCTCAGTAAGTTTGCAGATGACACCAAACTGGGTGGGGGTGTCGATCTGCTGGAGGGCAGGATGGCCCTGCAGAGGGACCTGGACAGGCTGGATCAATGGGCTGAGGCCAACTGTATGAGGTTTAACAAGGCCAAGTGCCGGGTCCTGCACTTCGGTCACAATAACCCCATGCAGCGCTACAGGCTTGGGGAGGAGTGGCTGGAAAGCTGCCTGGCCGAAAAGGACCTGGGGGCGTTGGTAGACAGCTGGCTGAATATGAGCCAGCAGTGTGCCCAGGTGGCCAAGAAGGCCAACAGCATCCTGGCTTGTATCAGGACTAGTGTGGCCAGCAGGAGCAGGGAGGTGATTGTTCCCCTGTACTCGGTGCTGGTGAGGCCGCACCTGGAATACTGTGTCCAGTTTTGGGCCCCGCAGTACAAGAAAGACATTAAGGTGCTGGAGCATGTTCAGAGAAGGGCAACAAGGCTGGTGAAGGGTCTGGAGCACAGGTCTTATGAGGAGCGGCTGAGGGAACTGGGGTTGTTTAGCCTGGAGAAGAGGAGGCTGAGGGGGAGACCTTATTGCTCTCCAACTACCTGAAAGGAGGTTGTAGTGAGGTGGGTGTTGGTCTCTTCTCCCAAGTAGTTAGCGATAGGACGAGAGGAAATGGCCTCAAGCTGCACCAGGGGAGGTTTAGGTTGGAAATTAGGAAAAATTTCTTTACGGAAAGGGTGGTCAAGAATTGGAACGGGCTGCCCAGAGAGGTGGTGGAGTCACCATCCCTGGAAGTGTTCAAAAAATGGGTAGATGTGGCACTTGGGGACATGGTTTAGTCTAGTCTACCCTTGATTGGCTTAGAGTAGACTTGGTAGTGTAGGTTAATGGTTGGACTGGATGATCTTAAAGGTCTTTTCGAACCTAAACGATTCTATGATTCTATTTCCTGGAATTCTCTGTGAGGTGCTCAGCTATGTTAATTACATACCTTTACTTAAAACTAAATCATGCTCAGGAGAGATGCAGCTGGTAAGTATCTAGGAGATGCGGAGATTGATGATGAGTAGGACCGGGGCAGATTGCCTTGCATTGTATCCTGTAGCATTGAGCTTCACCTGCTTCTAGTGGTGGGGCTGAAATTAAAACTTGTCCAAGAAGGACATTCAGCAGCTGGTGGGTCAGCAGCTGCTGCCTCTGTGGGTGCAGGTAAAGCAGTTGCCCAGCTTTCCTTCCCAGGTGAGAAGTGAGACAGTTTGAAATGAGGAAATGGGGTTCCTGATTAATCAGAAAAGCTGGGAAACAAAACTCAAATTGCCTTACTGTCACTGTTGAGAGCATTTGGTTGTGTTGCTTGTTTCGGTTTTCTCAGAATTAATATCCAAACAAGTCCCTGTCTGGTACTAGACAGTCCTGAAGGGGCAAGAAGTCTTGCCAGTGAAGAAACAACTATTTATTCAGAGGTTTGGTCTAAAATAATATCTTTGGTTATGTTAATGTGTGTTAAGTTTTTTCACAGTCCCCCCACTACAGTAACTGCTCTGCTTATGGAGACTGCTGTAGAGGTGAGAGCAGAGAGGTGAAGATGGGAAGTGATGCCTGTAAAGGGGAGAGAATTGGATCGGCAAAAGTAAGAAAATTCATGGGTTGAGATAAGAACAGTTTAATAATTGAAATAAAATAATAATAGTAATAAAAATTGTAATGAAAAGAAGAACAATGAGAGAGAGAAACAAAACCTGGAGAAAAAAAAGTGATGCAACTGCTTGCCAACTGATGCCCAGCCAGTCCCTGAGCAGTGATCGCTGCCCCCCCCGCCAACCCCCCCCCCCCCCCCCCCCCCAGTTTATATCCTGAGCATGACATCATGTGGTAAGGAATAGCCCTTTGGTCAGTTTGGATCAACTGTCCTGGCTGTGCCCCCTCCCAGTTTCTTGCACACCTGGCAGAGCATGGGAAGCTGACAAGTCCTTGACTAGCATAAGCAGTACTCAGCAACAACTAAACCATCAGTGTGTTATCAGCATTCTTCTCCTACTAAATCCAAAACACAGCACTATGCCTGCTACTAGGAAGAAAATTAACTCTATCCCAGCCGAAACTGGGACATGGTCTCATGCTGGAGCAGTCTGCTTCTGAAGGACTGCACCCCATGGAAGGGACCCACATTGGAGCAGTTTGTGAAGAATTGCAGCCCGTGGGAAGGACCCACGTTGGAGAAGTTTGTGGAGGACTGTCTCCAGTGGGAGGGACCCCATGCTGGAGCAGGGGAAGAGTGTGAGGAGGAAGGAGCAGCAGAGACAATGTGTGATGAACTGACTGCAACCCACATTCCCCATCCCCCTGTGCTGCTTGGAGGGAGGAGGTAGAGAATTTGGGAATGAAGTTGAGTCTGGGAAGAAGGGAGGGGTGTTTTAAGGGTTTGGGTTTTTTTTATTTCTGCTGCTGCTCTAGGCTGTTCAGGTCGGCTGTGCGTGGCTGGAGGACAACTTCTGAAACACCAGCTACATCAACAGGCCAGGTGTGAAAGGGATCTCATACTGATTCCCAGACACAGTTAATCTTTTGCAATCAAACATTTTTACAGGCGTTTTGATTATTTACTTTAAAACAAATTTTACCAGAGTTCTGCAGTAAAGTGACATTATTTAAAACAAAATTCAATTATTCAAATAAAATATCAAGCATAGCTTTTGTTGCACCTGAATACAAAAGTGAACCTATTAGTTCTGTGTTTATTTGATTGTATGTAGCCAGGCTCTCTTAATCTCTTAGACTGCTGTAACGACAAGCACTTTCACATATGTTCCTCAAGTTGAAATGAAAGCCATTCATATCAGGTGTCAGTGCAATATCAAACAGCAGGAAGTAGGATGACACTTTTTAAATGCTCATTTAGCACATTTTCATGCAAGAATTAAAGCAGCATCTAGGTGATAACCTTAAGTGTGGAGAGAAAAATGTTATTGTTTTTTGACAACAGCTTTGGTTGTTTCCTTTGCATACTAGGAACCCAGTTTTGCTATCTCTTTGGCATGAAGCACTTCAAACATGGCTGTAGTCCTTTTATTAACAAGGATGGATGGATTTTCACAGTCAGGGCTTGTCGTGGTTTAGCCCCAGCCAGCAACTAAGCACCACACAGCCGCTCGCTCACTCCCCCTGCCCCAGTGGGATGGGGGAGAGAATTGGAGGAGTAAGAGTGAGAAACGCTCCTGGGTTGAGATAAGAACAGTTTAATAATTGAAATAAAGTAAAATGGTAATGATAATAATAACAATATAATAATGATAATAACAATAATAATAATATACAAAGCAAGTGATGCACAATGCAATTGCTCACCACCTGCCGACTGATACCCAGACAGTTCCTGAGCAGCGATCGCTGCCCCACGGCTAACCCGCCCCAGTTTATATATTGAGCATGATGTCATATGGTATGGAATAGCCCTTTGGTCAGTTTGGATCAACTATTCTGGCTGTGCCCCCTCCCAGTTTCTTGTGCACCTGGCAGAGCATGGGAAGCTGAAAAGTCCTTGACTAGCATAAGCAGTACTTAGCGACAACTAAACCATCAGTGTGTTATCAACATTCTTCTCCTACTAAATCCAAAACACAGTACTATGCCTGCTACTAGGAAGAAAATTAACTCTATCCCAGCCGAAACCAGGACAGTATCCACCCCTTATTCTATACCATCTACGTCATGCACAGGTCCTACCCCTTTCCAGTGCGTTCTAATGAATCCCCACCAGTTTCCCTATCTTGCTGTATACACGCAGATATCATTCCCTTAGTCTATGGCCCATCCCTCTAAAATGTCCATTGAGTTCATTTAGCCCATGACTTTGGGTTCCATCTGTCATCACAGTCTTTCAGAGCAGGAGAGGTGGTGTGCGGTGTAGGATGGTTGCATGCTGAAGCCAGTTCTCATTCCAACATGGTTTCATCAAAGTTCATTTTCATTAATCTGGGCAATTCTTACTGTAATACCATTGATGTGGCATATAGCAACCATAACATACAGTATTGTATACTTAACATTAACATACTATATTATTATATTCACATTATACTGTATTATTATATTAACATACAGTTAAGAGATAACATACAGTAAGAGATAACATACAGTTAAGAGATAACATACAGTATTATAGAGCAGTTAACATCATACAATTCAGTTCATTGGCTATTTTCACCCAAAATCAAATTCCCTTGAGGTACACATTGGACTTCCCTATCCTTTCGCATTGCCCACCAAGTGCACCCAGGTCCTTGAGCAAAAGCAATCCCATGAATGGGTTTGCCTTTGCCCGAAGCAGGAGTAACCCAGACTGTCTTCCCCAGCATATTTTTTATGTGCACTACAGGGACTTTATCCCCTTGTACAGTACGTAAAAGTCTTGATTGGGCAGGGCCAGCTCGATTGGCAGATCCCCTGGTGTTGACTAACCAGGTGGCTTTTGCCAAATGTGTATCCCAATGTTTGAATGTCCCACCACCCATTGCTCTCAGGGTAGTCTTTAACAGCCCATTGTATTGTTCGATCTTCCCGGAGGCTGGTGCATGGTAAGGGATGTGATATATCCACTCAATGCTGTGCTCTTTGGCCCAGGTGTCCATGAGGTTGTTTCAGAAATGAGTCCCATTGCCTGACTCGATTCTTTCTGGGGTGCCATGTCGCCACAGGACTTGCTTTTCAAGGCCCAGGATGGTGTTCTGGGAGGTGGCATGGGGCACGGGATATGTTTCCAGCCATCTGGTGGTTGCTTCCACCATGGTGAGCACATGTTGCTTGCCTTGGCGAGTTTGTGGGAGTGTGATATAATCAATCTCCCAGGCCTCCCCATATTTATATTTCAGCCATCGTTCACTATACCAGAGGGGCTTGAACTGCTTGGCTTGCTTGATTGCAGCGCATGTTTCACATTCATGAATAACCTGTGCAATATTGTCTATAGTTAAGTCCACCCCTCGATCATGAGCCCATCTATATGTTGCATCCCTTCCTTGATGGCCTGAGGCTTCATGGGCCCACAGAGCTATAAATAATTCACCCTCATGTTGCCAGTCCAGATCCACCTGAGCCACTTCAATCTTAGCAGCCTGATCCACCTGCTGGTTGTTTCCATGTTCTTCAGTGGCCTGACTCTTGGGTACGTGAGCATCTATGTGACGTACTTTCACAACCAGGTTCTCTGCCTGGGCAGCAATATCCTGCCACAATGCGGCAGCCCAGATGGGTTTGCCTCTGCGCTGCCAGTTGCTCTGCTTCCATTGCTGCAGCCACCCCCACAGGGCATTTGCCACCATCCATGAGTCAGTACAGAGATAAAGGACTGGCCACTTTTCTTGGTGAGCAATATCTAAAGCCAGCTGGATGGCTTTCACCTCTGCAAACTGACTCGACTCCCCTTCTCCTTCAGCAGATCCTCTGTATCCCCCACTCCAAAACCCTCGGGGTCGACCTCGAGTCTCCCCTGGTGCTTTCTGCCAGAGGCTCCAGGTAGGGACATTCTCCCCAGCTGTGGTGTAGAGCACATTTTATTATCCTGCCCTGCCCAGACTGGCCCAAGGGCTACTGCATGAACTATCTCCCGTTTCATTTGTTCAAAGGCTTGTTGTTGCTCAGGGCCGCATCTGAAATCGTTCTTCTTCTGGGTCACTTGGTAGAGAGGGCTTACAATCTGACTGTAATTTGGAATATGCATTCTCCAAAAACCCACAAGGCCTAAGAAAGCTTGTGTTTCCTTTTTGCTAGTTGCTGGGGACATAGCTGTTATTTTGTTGATCACATCCATTGGGATCTGACGACGTCCATCTTGCCATTTTATTCCTAAAAACTGGATCTCCTGTGCAGGTCCCTTAACCTTACTTTGTTTTACGGCAAAACCAGCCTTCAGAAGAGTTTGGACTATTTTCTTTCCCTTCTCAAAAACTTCTTCTGCTGTGTTGCCCCACACAATGATGTCATCAATATACTGCAGATGTTCTGGAGCTTCACCCTGTTCCAGTGCCGTCTGGATCAGTCCATGGCAAATGGTGGGGCTGTGCTTCCACCCCTGGGGCAGTCGATTCCAAGTGTACTGAGAACCCCTTGAAGTAAAAGCAAACTGTGGCCTGCACTCTGCTGCCAAAGGGATTGAGAAAAACGCATTAGCGATATCACTTGTGGCATACCACTTGGCTGGTCCAGTAAACCCGGTTGTCCCTTTCCTCCACCTGGCTGGAGGCAGGGTCCCTCTAGTCCTGGTCATAGTATTCATTGTTCACTTCTTGTAAATGTGAATCAGAAGTCCCTTGATTAACATCGGAAGTAAAATTAGCCCCCTTACTCTGTCTGGGGAACTGCCCACTGGAAACTGGAGCTGCAATTTTCCTGGATGACGACTGAAATCTTTTCGCATATCTCGCAGCTCACTCAGGGATAGGGATCGGGCGGTTACCATCTCATTTATGGGTTCTGCCTCTTCCTCCTCTGGTTCTCGTAATGGCCCTGGTTCATCTTCATCCCTTACTAAACGAGCCGATTTCCTTGTGTATTTTTCCTTCTGTATAGGGGCAACTGATACCGGCGCGGGTTGGTTCTCTGTTTTAGCCACGGTGCCTGTCATGGGGGTTGGAGTAGCCGCAGTGCCTGGGGCAGGGGTTGGAGTAGCCGCAGTGCTTGTTGTTTTGTCATCCGATCCAGAGACCCTCTCTTTCTTTTGAGGGTTCTGATTAGTGTTGAACAGGACTCGATAGGCATGGGCCAGCCCCCAGCATGTTGCAATGATTTGTGTCTCTCTGGAGTTGCCAGGGTGACAACATACTTTTTCCAAATACTTTACTAGTTCTTCAGGATTCTGCACTTGTTCAGGGGTGAAGTTCCAAAACACGGGAGGTGCCCACTGTCCTAGGTACTTGCCCATACTATCCCACACACCCGGCCACTCATAACTCTCCAGCCTTGGGGCAGATCTCTGGATGATATTCTTAAATTGCTTACTGACCTTTGTCAAAACCGAAACAGTATTCCCAAGAACTATCAATGGAAGTATCTTAACTGCCCAGGGGTGTTCAAGATACTGAAAAGTTATTGTAAAGAAGGAGGAAACATCACAGAAGAAGGCAGCGAAGGTGCCATTCTGTATTTCCTCCACAACAAACCTCTCAGGGGAAGAGGTATAATTGCTGATTGTCTCCATGAGTTTGTACCTGGAGTACAGTAATGACCTTGGTATGAAACCCAAATAGCAAGCAATGCTCAAGGTCAGCGTACTAATAAGGAATCTCCCAAGCAAAAGATCATGAATCACTGCAGAGCACAGCACAGTGCACAAACCAACACCAAGCTTTAACATGCACAGCAAAAAAAAGAACATGTTGCAGATCAGATGAACTAATATTGTGACCGGCAACTGTTAACAGACTCCTTAATACACTCTGGTTAATCTGTTATTATCTCAAACCCTTCGTGCCCCATGTTGGGCACCAAAGAGGACTGTGGTGTTTTAGCCCCAGCCAGCAACTAAGCACCACGCAGCCGCTCGCTCACTCCCCCTACCCCGATGGGATGGGGGAGAGAATCGGAGGAGTAAGAGTGAGAAACACTCCTGGGTTGAGATAAGAACAGTTTAATAATTGAAATAAAGTAAAACAGTAATGATAATAAAAACCATATAATAATAATAGAAATAATAATATACAAAGCAAGTGATGCACAATGCAATTGCTCACCACCTGCCGACCGATACCCAGCCAGTTCCCGAGCAGCGATCGCTGCCCCCCGGCCAACCCCCCCCAGTTTATATACTGAGCATGATGCCATATGGTATGGAATAGCCCTTTGGTCAGTTTGGATCAACTATTCTGGCTGTGCCCCCTCCCACTTTCTTGTGCACCTGGCAGAGCATGGGAAGCTGAAATGTCCTTGACTAGCATAAGCAGTACTTAGCAACAACTAAAACATCAGTGTATTATCAGCATTCTTCTACTAAATCCAACACACAGCACTATGCCTGCTACTAGGAAGAAAATTAACTCTATCCCAGCCGAAACCAGGATAGGTACGTACAAGTGGAGTCAAGGACTCCTTATTTCCTCCACTGTTCTTTGCACTATTACATGAATGAAAATAAGTTATTTAGTAGCTAAATAGGGATTACACAAGTTAGCTCCATAAATCTAAATCAGAAACAGAGTCTCTATGCCATGCTGGACAGACATAAAGAAGTGGAAGGGTGAAATTTTGGTCCTAATGAAGTTGATGGCAAAACTCTTGCTTACCCTGTTGAGATCACAGTTTCATCCAAAATCTTGGTTCCAGCTTGCAGCTGGCTGACCAGGCTGCATATTTAAAGCATATCCCCATTTTTCCAAGTTCTGGGGTGATCTGACTTTTTTTTTTTGTGTGTGTGTGTGTGTGCTTTTTCTTATGATAAAGAAACACAGAAAAGTATTTTAAGACCAAATATTGAGCAAGCTCAATATTAAGTGGAATCCCTCTTTTGTGCTGTATTGCATGGACTCCAGATGGATTTTCCCACAGCACACTGTGCAGATCTTGTCCATGAAGAGGTTCCTCCTCCTTCCCATACTGTGGTGCCTTTTATTTTGTTTAACAAACAAAATCATATATCATCTCCTGACAGGCTGGACTATTATCTCTGTCATAACATCCACTAGCACGCAGCACAGGCCAGCATGAGGCATTCCAGCAGAGGCTACTCATGCTAGCATATGGGCTTCTTGAGCCTTAAGTACAAGGCCCAACAGAGCAGGCATGACTTGCCCAAGATCACTAACTCCTTGAATGCAATGTCTTCCACAAGACTCCCAATACAGGTTAGTTGAGAGTTATAAATTAAAAAAAACCCACCCAACCTTTTCTATCATGCTTTGGCACTTCTAGAAATACTGTAAATTGGTTTTCTGCTTCACTGATTTGCTGCTCTAGTTGACTGTGAGCAGTGGATGGTCTGTAATGAATTTCTATGGCAAAGCCTTTTCCCTCCCCTATCTCCCTCCAGAAATAAATGGTAAAACTTCCTTTGATGCAGTGGGTGAGACTTGTGAGAGGTGAATTTATGTGCAAATGCTCCAATGCCAGCCTAAATGATTTAGCTGAATGAGTGGGGGGGTGTTCAACAAATTTGCTATTCATTTCTTCATTCAAGTAACTCTTGCACTTATGTTAACACACCTGTATAAAATTGTCATCCTGAAGACAGGGCAATTTCCCCAGCAGTACTTTTGAACTCAATTCTTTCTCCTATATTCACAGTGAATAGCATTTACTGTTGCATATGGTACCATTGAATGAGATCTGCGAGTCAAGACTTATAGGGATCTCTGTCTTCACTGTTATCTGCTACAGCAGTGCGCTTGGGAAAAGATTGCCTGTTCACGTGCGCATTCCCATTATTTTGCCAGTTCACACTTACAGGTAGGGTTTGGTAGTTACATTTTTGAACGACTCTAACATAGTCACACTTTTCAGTACAAGACCAATGGGTTGTAAATAGGAGTTTAAATAAATCAGTATATGAGGAATAACCATCAGCGTTGCTGTTAAATTGCACCTCAGCATCAAGAAAATATTCTTTTATCTGCTGGTGTTGAAAGAGGCACTATTTCAAAGAAAAATTTAGTCACCTGCATGCTGCTCTACAACATAGCAAAAAAAACCAAACCAAAAAACCCGTTACCTATGAACAACCAAAAGGAGGTTTGGCAAAACATAAATGAGTTGTTTGAACTGTATATACAAAAATGTGGAGATAGAAGAATCCCTGTTGCCTTTACAGCATTCCATAACATGATTTGAACTTAGCTAATGACAGATTCTTTATTACTCTTTTTGATTACAGATTTTTCAGCTCTAAACAGCAATTTAATTCTTTTTTTCTTTAACACCCAAAATATATTACTGGTAAAAGCCATCTGTGGTGGATTGACCTTGGCTAGCTGCCAGGTACCCACCAAGCTGCTCTATCACTCCCCCTCCTCAACAGGATGGGGAGAAAATATGAAGAAAAGCTCACGGGTCAAGATAAGGACAGGGAGATAACTCAGGAATGGCATCACAGGCAAAATAGACTCAACTTGGGGAAATTAATGTAATTTATTGCCAATCAAAATCAGAGTAGGATGGTGAGAAATAAAACAAAACTAAAAACTCCTTCCCCCCACCCCTCCCTTATTCCCAGGCTCAACTTCACTCCTAAATCTTCTACCTCCTCTCCCCGAGCGGCACAAGGGGATGGGGAATGGGGGTTGCGGTCAGTTCATAATGTTTTGTCTCTGCCACTCCTTCCTCCTCATGCTCTTCCCCTGCTCCAGTGTGGGGTCCCTCCCACAGGAGACAGTCCTTCACGAACTTCTCCAATGTGGGTTCTTAAAGAACTGCTCCAGCATGGGTCCTTTCCATGGGGTACAGTCCTTCAGGAGTGGACTGCTCCAGCATGGGTCCTGCCAGAAAACCTGCTTTACACAGGCCACAGTTCCTGCCAGAAGCCTGCTCTGGCATGGGCTGTCCATGGGCTGCAGTGTGGATATCTTTTCCACCATGGTCCTCCACAGACTGCAGGGGAATCTGCTTCAGTGCCTGGAGCACCTCCTCCCCCTCCTTCTTCACTGACCTTGCATACATGCAGGGCTGCTTCTCTCACATTTCCTCACTCCTCTATCTCACAGCTGTTGCAGAGCATTTTTTATCCTTTCTTAAATATGTTAGCACAGAGGCACTACCAACATTGCTGATTGGCTCAGCTTTGGCCAGTGGCAGGTTGGTCTTGGAGCTGGCTGAAACTGGCTCTGCCTGATATGGGCGCAGGTTCTGGTGTCTTAGAATTGTTTAGGTTGGAAAAGACCTTTAAGATCATCCAGTCCAACCATTAACCTAACATTACCAAGTCCACCACTAAACCAATTAGGGGTAGAGTAATAATTTCATGTTTCCTGGCTTGGTGGCTGGATTATTTTTTAATGAAAGTAAAACTAGGAATCATTAAGGTTGGAAAGGACCTCTAAGATCATCAGTCCAACCATCAACCCAACACCACCATGCCCACTAAACCATGTCCCAGAGTGCCATGCCTACCCGTTTTTTGAACACTTCCAGGGATGGTGACTCGACCACCAAGTCTCTGGGCAGCCTGTTCCAATGCTTGACCACTCTTTCTGTGAAGAAATTTTTCCTAATATCCAATCTAAACCTCCCCTGGCACAGCTTGAGGCCTTTTCCTCTTGTCCTATCACTAAATACTTGGGAGAAGAGACCTTCTCACAGAAGCCACCCCTGGAGCCCTCCGCTACCAAAAGCTTGCCATATAAACCCAATACACCCAGTAATTGGTTTGTATATGCACATATATGCCAATTCCCAAAGTATATCACAGCAAAAGTAGTGGAAGGGTGGTGGTTCGAGGAGGATGTGCCAGGAATCTGCAAATGCTGGACAGCATTCAGGACGATAGAGACAAGGTCAGAAACATGCCTGGGAGCTGAGGTGTCAAAGGCAGGAAGGAATGGATTTGCATCTCTTCACATGTTCCTGGCACCAGCCAGTTTGGTTACCTGAGCAAGATAAATGAGCGCAAGATGATGTGAATGTGTATGTCTCCAAGGAGTATTTAAATAGTCTCTGGAACAATGCAGATTGACTCTTCTTTTGTGAGAAGATTTAATCAGTGCAATAAAATCAGGACAGATAGATAAAACAATAAAACTATGTCACTAGGTGATTTATTAGTTGCCATCTCAAGCAAAGGCTAGATGGATTCTAGCAGAGAGGAGGCAAGCGGCTGGGTCTAGGGAGCTGGGGGTGAGACCCAGTTCTGGCTCCTCTATTACTAGGCCCCCAGGCTGGGGACAAGATGAGCAGCTGCACAAGGCAGCTGGAAAAGGGCCAAGAGGAAGAGACAGGGACAGCCTAGACGTCATCCCTCTGTGTTTGGCTACCGAAGATGGGCTGCCACAAGTGGTGATGAGCAGCACCCCCCAGAGAATGGATCCACCCCAGTACAAAGAATTCTTCATCATTAAATCAATTTTGAAAGTTTGTCAAGCCTTAGCAGAAGCAGGAGCAGGACTTGTATTGAATATCCCCCTACTGGCCTTTTTAGTGTTTCACAACTGGATTTTATGCAGAAGGCGCAGGAAGAGCTGATGGGCCTTTGACTCTGTTATTAGGCTGTGGAAGGCCCTGTTGCTGAACAGTAAAGGGAACTAATGCTTGGCTGGTGCAGTTTGTGCAGACTGAAGGAGAAGCAAATGGCCTTAAACAAGCTATTTGCAAAGCCAGCTCTCCAAATAAACAAGTGTTCAAATAGGATCTTCATTTTGGAGAAAAAATTAAAAAAAAGAAAGAATAATAAAGAGCCTAACAGATTACATTCAGATTGGATATTTCTTTTTCCTATTATTATTATGGAACTCTTTTTTCCTCACCTAGGAACTCGGTGATCTGGTTTTTATTCAGGGTTTTAGAATGCAAATATATCATGCTTCTAAGCATACTAAACTATATCTTAATTTCATGCTTTTCAAAAGGAATGGAGGTAAACAAAGACATAAAAAAAAAAGAAAATAGCACACAGCACTTCATGAAAATTGTATGTCTTTTAAAGTAATCATTGTATCTTTCTTTTGGATGACACTGTTTATTGTAAGACATCATTTTTATTAAATACACTATAACACAAGAGACTTTCCATGTCATGTCAAGAGAAGCTGGTCACATGATTCACAAACAAAACTTTTAACACTGATACGTAGGCATCACTTCAAAATCAGCCAAGATGCAAAATTTTAAAGCAATGACTTGCTATAGCAAACTGCAAAACGAGAACCACTAAATATTTGCACAGAGGCATCACATTAAGAAAAGAAAAAGAAAAAAGAAAGGAGAAAGATAGTGCTATACACCAGGTCACAGTTTGGTGACAATATGGAGATCTATATTTATATATAGATATTTCTCTCTGTCTATCTATCTCAAGTGACAAAGCGAGAGAGATCTAGAAATATATGTATATACATAAATTATAGGTGGAGAGCAGGGCTGGGACAAATCTCATAATTAATTGATTCGATCTCTATTGGTGATGTAATTAAACATCAGTGTTGAATTAAATTGCTTATATATAAAACATTCTTAGCTGCTTTTCTTTAAGTTACAGAATGATACATATAAGCTGCAAGATATAGGCCTCTAAAGATTTTATTTGATCTCTCTTTTTTCTTACATATTTCTATCAAACAGCCCTACTACTAGCAGCTTCTATTATCCTTGCCCAAAGTATTCAGTGTTTATAAAATATCAGCTGGTTGTCACTCAGAGCCTTCTACAAGCAAACAAAAAAACCCCATAGACCTGGTCTAGAATGCATAGATGGTAATGTACCCAGCATTTCCTTTTTCTTCTCCTGAGATATATGTTTAAAAGATGGCAAAATAGTCACTTTGTTGCTGTTGTGAAATTCACAGTGTTTTCCCTGAAACATGTACACTTTTTATTTTTACTTCATATTTGTGATTAATTATAGTAACACCCCCCCTCACAAGAAACAACCCACAAATGTTTTAACTAAGGCTCTTCAAGGACCTCTTGATTCAAAGCAGCACTGGTTCATCCCAGCCCTGACAACAAGAAAATACAACTTCTTGTGCTATCAAAACATTCATGCTTTATTAGAAACCCTGATCTGTTCACCTGTCCTTCCCCACTCCCCTCTCACATTTTATAGCAACATTTGAATTCATTTACAGGCTGCAACAACCCAGAGATAGTCTTGTTCTAACATATACCCATTGCACCTTAGTCATCTAGTGACCTGATCATTTTATTGGTTATTTCTTTTCTTTTCAAAGTGTTTTGTAAAAGTCTACATCAGTGACAACAGAAACAATCTCTCAAAACCGTGCAGGGGGGAGAGAAAGCGCACACACAAATGCTGCTATTATTACTGCTGAATTTTGGCATTCTCACCATTGCCCTGCAAGTAGTGCTGTGGTCTGAATAGTCTTGGAATTATTTCATTACTGCAGACAATTATAAAATGCTAATGAAGCTGCACTGTTATTCTAGGACAACAAAAAAGCAATTGCACAAACCCAGAAATGACAGTAAGTCAAACTGCTTTTGGAGCTTAGTTCATTTCCTTGTGAGAAATCAGCAAGTGAGATGGGAATGGAAGAAATGATTTTAAGCAGTCATTTGGGGAAAAACTGCTTGTTGTTATATCTCTGGATTCTAGCACTTCCTCTGCTGAACACCAGTTTAAAAAGTTGAATTTCACAAGCATAGAAAAATAAATATAAAAAGAAAAAAAATATTTTGGTCACTCAGCAGACTTTATTAATTTATTAATAGCACTAATTATCATTTGTAGTAATGTAGATGTATGTAAATTTATACATATATATTACGTTTTCACGAAAAAATGAAAAATATGTATAACTACAGTTACTAGCTTGTCTACTCTGATTATACCTTTTATGCATGATCAAGAAGAGTAATGATATAGCTTAAGGTTATCCATACTGGTGGCTTTGTAGAATATTTGGTCCTTTAGAAGTTTAACATACTGCTATGTTATTGCACAATGCATTGTAACATTAGCTATTCTCTAAAATGACTCTAATAGTCTCACTAGTAAATCAAAAATAAGATGCCACTAAGTACAATTTCAGGAGGTTGTTGGGTTTGGTTTTTGTTGGGTTTTTTGGGGGTATACATTCTTTCAGTGCTTGCAAAACCCACGTTTGCTTTCAGGCTGGAGCCTGCATTGCAACAGAAGCATCTCAGATGCCTTTTTCTTAAGCTTATAAGAAACTAAGACAGAATACAGCAGGCAGAAGCTTAACACCTCCCCTTCCACCACCTGCAACCCTTTCTCACTGCACAGTATCAGCAGACTGACACCTTCCTTCTCCACTGCTGTTATTTTGAAAATTATTTGCAAATTCCTTTAAAACATAAAAATCAGATTCTCAAGAGAATGGGTTTCACTGGATGCTCAGTCTTTATCTAGCTTTCTATGTGAACTTCTAAGACAGTCTCGTAAAATTTTAAGGCCGATTTTGTAGGAATCTTCCTTAGACTTTTTGTGTTTTTCCAGTTCAGTACTCATTAAGAAATAACATCTAGTTTATTAAAGAAAAACTGAGTATAGCTTTATAGTTATATTCTCATGTTTATTTGTAATGCTGCCTTTTCAATGACATTGAGAAGGATAAAAATCCACCACTGTCCAGTGAACTGTTTTCTTTTGAAAATGTTCAAAATATTTATGAGCTATCTCTAAAAGCTTCTGAAGGAAAAACCTAAAGTGCCTCAATAAATATATGCAAATAAATATATGCAAGTAAATTATATATTAAGAATATTATGGGAACACTTGCAAAAATAAAATGCTTAATTTATTAAATACAATACTCCCAACACAAAGATGAAGGACTATTTTGATCTGGCTCATGTCAATAAGAAAAAAACAAAAAGAGAAAAAGAAAAGAGAGATCACTTTTTTGCAGCAATGCCCCCTCACAGAGGGAGGCAAAAGTCTTGAGGACTAGGTAAGGTAGGTCTTCATTTGTAAGAATTCATATTAAAAATAATCCTACCTCTAAATTTGAAATCTTCAACTTCCAGTTTGAAAAACAACAGATATAGCCATGCATTTGTCATCAACACAGTGGCCATGCAAATGCTATACATGTACAATGCTCATCCAATAAAAAAGAAATAAATTTTTTAAGTGGATATTGGGAATGACAGCACTAGCATCGACACAAACATGGTGCTGAATTCAGGGTCTTCGTACTCTGAATAGCAAGCCATAATCTGTGAGTCATATTTATTTTGTCCAGGGATCTTACTCTATCCCCCACCATGGCTCAAACATAACCAGTGATCTCTGTGCTTTAGATTATTCATGTAATATCAGTCTATTGTATTTGTAGTATTGTAAATGTGTCCTCCATTAGCCCCTTCTAATGAAATATGTTACGCCATTATGAGTTAGCTGTATGAGGTTTTTATATATATGAATTAGTACAAGGGTGTACTACAAGATGAGAGATTAATTTCTGCACAAAGGGCGTTAATCAACAAATACCATTCACAGTTTTGCTTGCACAGTTAAAAAAAATAAATGTATTGGGGAAGGAAGGAATATGCTGCTGGACAAGCACCATATAAGATACACTTGCCCCAGCATCTATAGCTTGCCCTATCTTAACAAAATCCTTAGTTTAAACACTTGATCCTGAAATTAATCCTGTACATTAATAAGCCTAGATTCAGCCTTTATTACCAAAGACTAGCTGGAGAACATTTTTATACCAGTGACATGCCAATATCCTACCAGAAGACAAAATAAGAGCATGTGTTTTGTTCATCATTTTGTAACATAATTGTGTGCAGTACAGATAATATCTTTTTCCCTTTTACCATAGACTTGTATCTGGCAATGAAAAATGCTGGCCATGCACCTCCTCAAACAATCCCTTTACTCCTCAGAAAGACTGTCCAAGGAAAGTGCTAAACCACCTCTTGCCTTCCATAAAATTGTTTCAGCGTTCTTTTAGTGGGGTTGGATGCCATCAGATCCCATAGTTCCTTCAGATAGTGGATCACATAAGTGCTGTTTTCATTCCATCTAGCTTTGTCTCTGCAAGAAATATACTTCTTGTAGAGAACATTAGTCCTTTTCCACCCACATGCTGAAGCAAAAAAAAAAAAAAGAGGTGAATATGAAGACACTCCCGGTATCTGTACAGCAGAAATCACAAAGTTTGAGTCAAATACATTTTTCCCTTTTTTCATCCACATCAAAGGCATGAATACAACAAGGCATTGTTAGTTGTGGTGGGCTAACTGGAGAGTCTGCTGATATAACAGATCAAGTATTTAAGGCCTTTGTCTATGCAGAGTTACAATAATGCAAAAGCCAAATCGATTAGAGAGAGGAAAAATAATAGAAACTGAGAGTGAAGATACGTTTCAGTAATGTCTAACAAGTCAATACTGTGTCTATAGATGGAGAAGCGCACATTGCTTGCCCTTTGAAAGCTTCTCCATATCTTTGTCATGAATACTGTCAGAGTTAAGAACACATTTTAATGGAGTTCAGTGGCAGTTGAACACATTCATTCACGCAGACCATAAGAAGAAATGCTAGGATGTTTTAGCCTAAAATATCCAGGTAAACTGGAGATGCCTTAGCCAAGTTCTGGAGGAGGGAATGGATTTCTTTGATGTTGAGCCTCATGTGAGGCTCCCTTTGCCAACAGCCCAGCATCAACTCATATACTTCCTTGGGGCACGTGCGAGGTCGCTGCAGCACTCGGCCCTGAGTGATGCACTCAATCACCTACAAGAAATCACAAGGAAAGGATCAGTGTAGCCATGCCAATTACATAGGTCTCACCCATGGAAGAGCTAGCTGCTAATAGTCCTCAGTGGAATATGATCTGGAAAAATCACCATAATGTAGGATGTCAAGGAGCAATACCTTGACTGATGTGATGTGATGTTATGTTAACCCGTGTTACCCCTTCCATTCATGAGGGAACAGTGGTAGGAAAGCAATACCATACCTCCCCTACCTGTCTATCAATCTCACTTCGTCTCAGAAGTAAGCTGTTTCAATCGTCTAACAGAGCACCTCTCCCTCCCTCCTTACACTTTATGAGTACCACCATGGCTAATCTCTGGAAAGGGATTACTTTAGATTTCCCAGGTATGAAGAAATCTCCAGATTCCTTCAATCTATTGAAGAATGTTTTAGAACCACCACTTTGTGACAATGACATTTCCTGATATGTAACTGAAATCACCCAATGCCAGTTTGGGAGACAAGTAAGTTCCTTTTTATTGCCTCATGGTTCTTCTCAACACCCAGAGCAGACTATCCTATACAAAGGAAGAAGCTACATCCCAACTTGGTATAGCTCTACCTGGATAACGTCCATCCAGCTTGGGGAGAAAAGTGTGAAAAAGAACAAATTCAACCACAAAGTGTGCGACAATACCATAAATACATGATATCACAGAATCATAGAATCATAGAATGCTTTGGGTTGGAAGGGATCTTTAGAGGTCATCTAGCCCAACCCCCCTGCAGTGAGCAGGGACAGCTTTAACCAGATCAGGTTGCTCAGAGCCCCATCCAACCTCACCTTGAATGTTGCAAGGGATGGGGCCTCTACCACCTCTCTGGGCAACCTGTTCCAGTGATTCACCACCCTCATTGTAAAAAATTTCTTTCTTATGTCTAGTCTAAATCTATTCTTCTTTAGTTTAAATCCATTATTCCTTGTCCTGTCACAACAGGCCTTGTTAAAAAGATTCTCCCCATCCTTCCTGTAGGCCCCCTTTAAGTACTGGAAGGTCGCAATAAGGTCTCCTCGCAGCCTTCTCTTCTCTAGGCTGAACAATCCCAACTCCCTCAGCCTGGCCTCATAGGAGAGGTGCTCCAGCCCTCGGATCATTTTTGTGGCCCTCTTCTGGACCCGCTCCAGCAGGTCCATGTCCTTCTTGTGCTGAGGGCTCCAGAGCTGGACGCAGTACTCCAGGTGAGGTCTCACCAGAGCAGAGTAGAGGCAGAATCACCTCCCTCGACCTGCTGACCATGTTTCTTTTGATGCAGCCCAGGATACGGTTGGCTTTCTGGGCTGCAAGCACACATTGCCGGCTCATGTCCAGCTTTTCATCCAGCAGTACCCCCAAGTCCTTCTCCGCAGGGCTGCTCTCAATCCCTTCATCCCCCAGCCTGTATTGATATCGGGGGTTGCCCCGTTCCAGGTGCAGGACCTTGTACTTGGCCTTGTTGAACCTCATGAGGTTCACACAGGCCCACCTCTCCAGCTTGTCCAGGTCCCTTTGGATGACATCTCATCCTTCTGGTGTGTCAGCTGCACCACTCAGCTTGGTGTCGTCTGCAAACTTGCTGAGGGTGCACTCGATCCCACTGTCTATGTCATTGATGAAGATGTTAAATAGCACCAGTCCCAGTACGGACCCCTGAGGGACTCCACTTGTCACCGGTCTCCATGTGGACATCGAGCCATTGACCACGACCCTCTGGATGCGACCATCCAGCCAATTCCTTATCCTTGGTCACAGCGCACAGCTGTTTGCTCCACTGCCATCTGTTCCCAGAGCAAGCTGGTGGCACTCCCTGCAGCCGGAGACATGGACGGCTGTGTGTTTCCCTGGGAGCTCAGTCTGGGTAGATACAGCCTTTCTGGGTAGTGCAGAGGATACAGCCTTCCGCCGGGTGGATACCATGGCCGTGCCTAGGCTCCCTCTCACCAGCTGAACTTACTGAACCTACCTATTGAGCTAGGAGGGGGACATCGCCTTCCCTGCGCAAACTGACGTGCCACATCCTGGTCGCTCGCACTCCCTGGGGGCTGCTTTTATACGTGAGGTGGTTTGGACGCTGTCACTCCTGGCCCCGCCCACGCTGCGTCAGAGCTGCCCCACCTCAGCAGCTCGCCCTTTCCCACTCTAGGCGGGGGGCTGGGCTGCCCGCTCTCGCCCTGCGCTTTTTTGCCACCTTAGCAAGGGTGCCCCGGCGCAAGCGTCCGCTCCCGAGCCCTTTGCCTCGGAGACTCAGGGTTATTATATCAGGGTTATTGCTTTTACTAAATAAATTTGCTATTGTCCTTTCCCCAGAGAAGCCATACCATCAGTTAAAATGCCACCCTCCTTTATGCAATTTGAAAATATAATACACACACCTCATTGTTTGAGAGCTGATACCATGGCTGTTTGCCATAGGTAAAGATTTCCCATAATACGACCCCCAGGCTCCAGACATCACTTTCTGTAGTGAACTTCCTGTACATGATACTTTCTGGAGGCATCCAACGAATAGGCAGCATCGTGTGACCTCCAACCTGAGGAAAAAAAAGAAAGAGTCAGAAATAATTCCTCCAGACCTCCAGGAAAAGTACTGAGATGCTAAACCAGGGGAATCCACATTTTCTTTTTTCCCATCTGCTGCCATTCACTTTAAAGAGCTCGTAAGAACTAGTGAGCTGTGATCCAACCTCCTCTCTCCTCAGTGGTGATCACTACCATGACAGATTTCTCAATAGAATCTCCAAGGAAATTGTTTCTGAAGTATAAACTCATCTTCTACATTCTACATACAATGTCAGCCAGAAAAGGAAGGTCAAAGAAAGCGTACCCCCTCTGATGAACAAGAATGGCGAACTTGTATCAACGGACAAGGAGAAGGCTGAGGTACTCAACAACTACTTTGCCTCAGTCTTCACCAGCAACCTCTCTCCTCACCCCTCCCAAATCAATGGACCAGGGGGGTAAAGCCCCTCCCACTGTAAGGGAAGATCAGGTTCGAGACCACCTGAGGAACCTCAATGTACACAAATCTATGGGACCTGATGAGATGCATCCCAGAGTCCTGAGGGAATTGGCTGATGTAGTTGCCAAGCCACTCTCCATGATATTTGAAAAGTCATGGCAGTCAGGTGAAGTCCCTGGGGACTGGAAGAAGGGGAATGTTGTGCCCATTTTTAAAAAGGGAAGAAAGGAGGACCCTGGGAACTACCGACCTGTCAAGCCTCACCTCTGTGCCTGGGAAGATCATGGAACAGATCCTCCTAGAAGATATGCTCAAGCACATGGAGGACAGGGAGGTGATTCGAGACAGCCAGCACGGATTCACCAAGGGCAAGTCCTGCCTGACCAACCTAGTGGCTTTCTATGAAGGAGTGACTGCATCAGTGGACAAGGGAAGAGCAATGGATGTCATCTACTTAGAATAGAATCATAGAATCATAGAATCATCTAGGTTGGAAAAGACCTTTAAGATCATCCAGTCCAACCATTAACCTACACTACCAAGCCCACTCTAGACTAATCAAGGGTAGACCAGACTAAACCATATCCCGAAGTGCCACATCTACCCGTTTTTTAAACGCCTCCAGGGATGGTGACTCCACCACCTCTCTGGGCAGCCTGTTCCAATGCCTGACCACCCTTTCCGTAAAGAAATTCTTCCTAATCTCCAGTCTAAACCTCCCCTGGCGCAGCTTAAGCCCATTTCCTCTTGTCCTATCGCTAGCTACTTGGGAGAAGAGACCAACACCCACCTCACTACAACCTCCTTTCAGGTAGTTGTAGAGAGCGATAAGGTCACCCCTTAGCCTCCTCTTCTCCAGGCTAAACAATCCCAGTTCCCTCAGCCGCTCCTCATAAGACTTGTTCTCCAGACCCTTCACCAGCTTCGTTGCCCGCCTCTGAACACGCTCCAGCACCTCAATATCTTTCTTGTAGTGAGGGGCCCAAAACTGGACACAGTATTCCAGGTGCGGCCTCACCAGCGCCGAGTACAGGGGGACAATCACCTCCCTGCTCCTGCTGGCCACAGCATTCCTGATACAAGCCAGGATGCTGTTGGCCTTCTTGGCCACCTGGGCACACTGCTGGCTCAAGTTCAGCCGGCTATCTACTAACACCCCCAGATCCTTTTCGGCCAGGCAGCTTTCCAGCCACTCCTCCCCAAGCCTGTAGCGTTGCATGGGGTTGTTGTGACCGAAGTGCAGGACCCGGCACTTGGCCTTGTTGAACCTCATACAGTTGGCCACGGCCCATCGATCCAGTCTGTCCAGGTCCCTCTGCAGGGCCATCCTACCCTCGAGCAGATCGACACTCCCACCCAATTTGGTGTCGTCTGCAAACTTACTGAGGGTGCACTCGATCCCCTCATCCAGATCATTGATAAAGATATTGAACAAGACTGGCCCTAAAACAGAGCCCTGGGGAACACCGCTCGTGACCGGCCGCCAACTGGACTTAACACCATTTATCACTACTCTCTGGGCTCGGCCACCCAACCAGTTCTTTACCCAGCGAAGAGTATGCCTGTCTAAGCCGTGAGCTGCCAGCTTCCCGAGGAGGATATTATGCGAGACGGTGTCAAAAGCTTTGCTAAAGTCCAGGTAGATGACATCCACAGCCTTTCCATCATCTACCAGTCGGGTCACCAGGTCATAGAAGGAGATCAGGTTGGTCAAGCAGGACCTGCCTTTTGTGAACCCATGCTGGCTGGGCCTGATCCCCTGGTTGACCTGTACTTGCCTGTGGAGTTCGCTCAAGATGAACCTCTCCATAATCTTCCCCGGCACCGAGGTCAGGCTGACAGGCTTGGACTTCTGTAAAGCGTTTGACACAGTCCCCCACAACATCCTTCTCTCTAAATTGGGGAGATATGGGTTTGATGGGTGGACTGTTCAGTGGATAAGGAATTGGCTGGATGGTCGCATCCAGAGGGTCGTGGTCAATGGCTCGATGTCCACATGGAGACCAGTGACAAGTGCAGTCCCTCAGGGGTCTGTACTGGGACTGGTGCTGTTTAATATCTTCATCAATGACATAGACAGTGGGATCGAGTGCACCCTCAGCAAGTTTGCAGACGACACCAAGCTGAGTGGTGCAGCTGACACACCAGAAGGATGAGATGTCATCCAAAGGGACCTGGACAAGCTGGAGAGGTGGGCCTGTGTGAACCTCATGAGGTTCAACAAGGCCAAGTACAAGGTCCTGCACCTGGAACGGGGCAACCCCCGATATCAATACAGGCTGGGGGATGAAGGGATAGAGAGCAGCCCTGCGGAGAAGGACTTGGGGGTACTGCTGGATGAAAAGCTGGACATGAGCCAACAATGTGTGCTTGCAGCCCAGAAAGCCAACCGTATCCTGGGCTGCATCAAAAGAAGCATGGCCAGCAGGTCGAGGGAGGTGATTGTCCCCCTCTACTCTGCTCTGGTGAGACCTCACCTGGAGTACTGCGTCCAGCTCTGGAGCCCTCAGCACAAGAAGGACATGGACCTGCTGGAGCGGGTCCAGAAGAGGGCCACAAAAATGATCTGAGGGCTGGAACACCTCTCCTACGAGGCCAGGCTGAGGGAGTTGGGGTTGTTCAGCCTGGAGAAGAGAAGGCTGCAGGGAGACCTTATTGTGGCCTTTCAGTACTTAAAGGGGGCCTACAGGAAGGATGGGGAGAATCTTTTTAGCAAGGCCTGTTGTGACAGGACAAGGAATAATGGATTTAAACTAAAGAAGAATAGATTTAGACTAGACATAAGAAAGAAATTTTTTACAATGAGGGTGGTGAATCACTGGAACAGGTTGCCCAGAGAGGTAGTATAGGCCCCATCCCTTGCAACATTCAAGGTGAGGTTGGATGGGTCTCTGAGCAACCTGATCTAGTTAAAGCTGTCCCTGCTCACTGCAGGGGGGTTGGGCTAGATGACCTCTAAAGATCCCTTCCAACCCAAAGCATTCTATGATTCTATGATTTATTTTGCACCCCCTACACAAGGAACTGAATGATCTATAAAATTAATGGTTAACTAAACCTATCAGCCAGTTATAAATTAGGCTGGCATTACTCTCCATTTTAAGACTGAAAAAACTGTAAAAGATTCATACAATTAAATCTGCAGATAACAGCTGAGATCCATGAAGACACAGTGACTGCATGACACAGAAGGATCAGAATCTATATGGTTTAATCTAATTATGAATGAATTAAAGCAATGCTATTGTCTGTGGATAATTTCCACAGTTAATCAATGCATCAAATTATTTTGTTACAAATTAACTGCCCAGTTCTACACAGCTTTCCAAATTTTCAGTCCTTTAGATATATACACCTGATAATAAATAACTTGCAAGACATGGACTCTGTGTCCCAAATCATCACATGTTGAGTTTCCCAGGAATCTTTTCCTGAATTAATGCCTTTCTGAAAGTCTCTAACACATTTTTTGTTTTCCACAAAATGCTATACTTTCTTAAAATTGAGTTACTTAAGCTGAATATAAACAAACTCCTGCTTTTCATTCTAGTTTCTAAACAACTTACTGTTCCTAATATGTCACTTTCTGACTAGATCACATCAATGAATAAATCCACTCAAGTACTTTTAAAATAGTCTAACTAGCTCAGCGAAAAGAGACAAGACTAGATCATCTAGTCTAACTTCCTGACCACTTCAGGGATGACTAAAAGTTCAAGCATATTATTAAGGGCATTGTCCAAATGCCTCTTAAACACGGACAGGCATGGGGCATCGACCACCTCTCTAGGAAGCCTGTTCCAATGTCTGTGCACCCTCTCTGCAAAGAAATGCTTCCTAATGTCAAGTCTGAACCTCCCCTGACACAGCTTTGAACCATTCCCACGCGTGTGAGGGACTGAAAGAGTTAATGTCTCAAACATTGTGGTGAGGGGAGTTAAGGTCGGCATAGAGACAAGTTAAGGTCTCCATAGCAATAAATTGGGGTCTGCATAGCACCACAGGTGAGAGGCCGATTGGCAGGGAGCCAGAAGGTGTCTCAGAGTTCGGCCTTCTGATGGCTGAAGGTCATGCAGAGTTCATTTGAGGAAGGGGCTCACGACCACCCGAAAGACCCCTCGTGACCACCCCCCCACAGTGGTGCCTGCACAGAAGATGGAGAACATTCTGGATCAAGCCTCAAGGGGGGCGAGGCTAGAGGCGGGGACTGGCCTATAAAAGACACAACTTCGAGGAACCACATGTGCACCCCCACCACTGGACAACTCTGCGTTGCTGCTGCTGCTGCTGCTGCTGCTGCTGCTGCTGCTGCTGCTGCTGCTGCTGCTGCTCCTGCTCCTGCTCCTGCTCCTGCTCCTCCTGCTCCTCCTCCTCCTCCTCCTCCTCCTCCTCCTCCTCCTCCTCCTCCGGACCTGCCTCCCCCACCCGGTGGCGTGGCTGCCGGAGGCCCTGAGCTCCAGGAGCAGCGCGCCCACCACCGGATGACTGCCGTGTTTACCATTGACATCATGGGAGCCAAGGGTGGTGATCTCTCTCTCTCTCTCTCCTCTTTCTTCCTTTTCTTTTCCTCTTATAAGTATTTGAATTAGAACCCACGTTGCCTATTGTTGTGCTTTCCTGGTTCGGTTTGCCTACCGTTATGCTTTCCAAGTTTAGGTTGGTGTTTACCGTCAATAAAGTGTTTAATCGATCGCTTGGTGTCATTTCACCTTAATTTAGCCCAAGGGAATCACAGAACCTCCACGATCCTCTCTGGACAGCCCAGTTCAGGTCAGAATAGAATAGAATCGTTTAGGTTAGAAAAGACCCTTAAGATCATCCAGTCCAACCATTAACCTAACACTACGAAGTCCACCACTAAACCAATTAGGGGTAGAGTAATAATTTCATGTTTCCTGGCTAGGTGGCTGGATTATTTTTTAATGACAGTAAAACTAGGAATCATTAAGGTTGGAAAGGATCTCTAAGATCATCAGTCCAATCATCAACCCAACACCACCATGCCCACTAAACCATGTCACAAAGTGCCACGTCTACCCGTTTTTTGAACACTTCCAGGGATGGTGACTCGACCACCAAGTCTCTGGGCAGCCTGTTCCAATGCTTGACCACTCTTTACGTGAAGAAATTTTTCCTAATATCCAATCTAAACCTCCCCTGGCACAGCTTGAGCCCATTTCCTCTTGTCCTATCACTAACTACTTGGGAGAAGAGACCAATACCCACCTTAATATCCTTTTTAAATTGTGGGGCCCAGAACTGCACACAATACTCAGGGTGGGCCTGCACCAATGTTAAATACAGCGGGATAATCAACTCTTTTGACCAGCTGTTTATGCTGTGTTTAATGCACCCCAGAATGCAGTTTGCTCTCTTGGCTGCCAGGGCACACTGCTGACTCCTGTTGAGCCTGCTGTCAACCAGCACCCCCAGATCCCTTTCTGCAGGGCTGCTCTCCAGCCACTCCTCTCCCAATTTATACTTGTTTCTGGCATTACTCTGTCCTAGATGCAGAATCTGGTATTTCACAGAATCATAGAATCATAGAATATATCAAGTTGGAAGGAACCCATAAGGATCATCGAGTCCAACTCCCTGCTCCTCCAGTGCAGAATCTGGTATTTTTTCTTGTTAAATTTCATGCCATTAACAATTACCCAATGCTCCAATGCCCCAATCTATCTAGATCCCTCTGCAAGGCATCTTGGCCCTCAAGAGAGTCAACAGCACCTCCCAGCAAACTTGCTAATGGTGCATTCAACTCCTGCATCCAGATCATTGATAAAAATATTGAACAGAACTGGCTCTAGAATTGAAGCCCTGAGAAACAGCGCTAGTGACTGGCTGCCAGCCAGATGCAGCCCCATTCACTACAACCCTTTGGGCCCTGCTGTTCAGCCAGTTCTTCACCCAGCGCACTATGAATCAGCTCATCCCACAGTTGGACAACTTGTCCAGAAGGACGCTGGTGAGGAACAGTATCAAAAGCCTTCTTAAAATCCAGAAAAACTACATCCACCGCCTTCCCTTTATCCACTAGGTGGGTGACCTTATTGTAGAAGGATATCAGATTAGTTAGACAGGACTTTCCTTTCATGAACCCATGTTGACTGTGCCTGATGATTGCATTGTCCTTTAAATGCCTTTCAATAGCACCCAGTATAATTTTCTTCATATTTTTCCAGGTACTGAGGTTAGACTAACAGGTCTCTAGTTTCCTGGGTCTTCCCTCAAACCCTTCTTGTAAATTGGAATAACACTGACGAGCTTCCAGTCAGCGGGGACCTCCCCAGACTCCCAAGACCTTTGGTAAATGATCAAGAGGGGTCCTGCTAGCTCCTTCAGTACTCTGGGATGAATCCCATCTGGCCCCATGGACTTGTGAACATTCAGCTAGTACAGCTGGTCCCTTACAATTTCAGTGTCCACAAATGGAAAGTCACTGTTCCCACACTTGTGGTCCTCTGACTCAGGGGACCAGGCAGCCCAAGGTCTATCAGTATTATTAAAGACTGAGGCAAAAAAAGCATTGAATGCCTCTGCTTTTTCTTCATCCCTATTTGTCAGGTGACCATCTTCAACAAGTATTGGTCCAACGTTTTCTTTAGACCTCCTCTTGCTATTAACATACTTAAAAAAGCCCTTCTTGTTTTCTGACACAACACTGGCCAGCTTCAACTCTAATTGGAAGCTTTGGCCTTTCATTTCTTCTCCCTGCATATACAAACCACAGCTCTGCAATCTTCCTGCAAAGCCTGACCTTGCTTCCAGAGATCATACAATTTCTTTTTCCTCTTGAGCTCCACAAGGAGCTCCCTCTTCAGCCAAGCTGGTCTTCTGCCCCGCTTGCTTGACTTATGACACAATGGGACTGCCTGCTCCTGTGCTTCTAAAAGGTGGTTCTTAAAAACTGACCAGCACTCAGGGACCCCTCAGCCCTCAAAAGCAGATTCCCAGGGTACTCTGCTAAGTAGCTCCCTGAATAGCTTAAAGTTTGCTTTCTTGCAATCCAGGGAAGCAACTCTGCTGACCTTTTTTCTCATTACACTGAAAATTTTAAACTCAACCATCTTGTGATCACTGTGGCCAAGACAGCCACCTACCGTCACATCTCCCACGAGTCCTTCTCTATTCACAAACAACAAGTCTAGGAGGGCATCTTTCCTAGTTGGCTCGCTGAGTGCTTGTGAGAAAAAAGTATTGTGATATAGCTGTAAGTATTTCCAAGGAAGGAAAAAAAGGAAATCTTTTTCAAGGATGTCTAACTTTTGATTAATTCCCATTTTCCTGTCTTAAGATTTATTTAGTTATGAAACCACACTTGCACTTTCAAGGTTCTGTAAATTCAAACTTTACATATCTTGTTATAAATAATACCCTCCTTGTTCTAATGTTGAAACAGCAAATGGAAGGAAAATCTAATAGAAGTCAGGGTTCACATTATTTCTCAATCACTCAGAACATCCGTTTCCAGCTATTTGTCAGTAATTCAGTGTTAGCACAGCACACCAAAAATACAGCTATTGCTGTTAGAGCTCAACCCTGGTCTGTACATTGCCACAAGTCAACACTCGTTATAGATTCTATAAAAATAGAAAGTGATGCGAAAACATTCATAGATGTGGTCTATTATTAGGCATTTCTTCTCCTCCCCCTACCTCAGATTTTGTGCTAACAAGTGAGGAGTATTTTTGTCAGAGACACTGACTTAAAGGCAGGACTCCTGAGTTCATTTTCTGGCTACCTTGTGGATTTGCTTCTGACAATATAGGTTGCTGTCCACAGGTTTCTGTGCCATTCAAAAGGGGAACCAATCCCTGAAGCTTTCAGCCTAACTTAAAAATATTCACATGACTACTCTGTTGATGGAGGATGTATGCATGTTTTTAAGTGTTTTGCTCAGACACATTCATCTCTGTGTTAGATTACCCCTCTGGCAAGCAGAATTGCTGTAAGGCTCCATGCATCAGGTTTTTTAATGATCTTTGAACTAAGAAGTCACTCAGTGACATGGAGAGTTTGAAGTAACATATGAGTATGCTGAGATGCAAACACAGATTCAGTTTCCTCCCTTATCATAAACTAAATTGATATGGCAACCAAACAGCTCCAAATCACCACTTTTTCTTCTGTCTTGAGCAGTATTTCATTAGAAAGACAGAAAAACTAGTCCCTTAAAAACATGCAGCCACATACACCCAGCCAAAGGGCAAGTGCCATCAAACATGATTAGTGATGAGAGGCTTTTGGTCTCACTAAATATTAAAATTACTCTTAGATCTGCTCATTATATAGCCTCCACGACTGGTTCTTTTCAGCAATTTCTTTGAGTCATTCCTTAAAAATTAATGAAAGACACCGTATCCCACAGCATTCTCCTAAGGAAGTTGGCGGCTCATGGCTTGGACGGGCATACTCTTTGCTGGGTAAAAAACTGGCTGGGTGGCCAAGCCCATAGAGTTGTGGTGAATGGAGTTAAATCCAGTTGGCAGCTGGTCACGAGCGGTGTTCCCCAGGGCTCTGTTTTGGGGCCAGCCTTGTTTAATATCTTTATCGATGATCTGGATGAGGGGATTGAGTGCACCCTCAGTAAGTTTGCAGATGACACCAAGCTGGGTGGGAGTGTCGATCTGCGGGAGGGTAGGAAGGCCCTGCAGAGGGACCTGGACAGGCTGGACCGATGGGCTTAGGCCAACTGTATGAGGTTCAACAAGGCCAAGTGCCAGGTCCTGCACTTGGGTCACAATAACCCCATGCAACACTACAGGCTTGGGGAAGAGTGGCTCAAAAGCTGCCTGGCCGAAAAGGACCTGGGGGTGTTGGTTGACAGCCGGCTGAACATGAGCCAGCAGTGTGCCCAGGTGGCCAAGGCCAATAGCATCCTGGCTTGTATCAGAAATAGTGTGGCCAGCAGGAGCAGGGAAGTGATTGTCCCTTTTTACTCGGCACTGGTGAGACCGTACCTCAAATACTGTGTCCAGTTTTGGGCTCCTCAGTACAAGAAGGACATTGAGGTGCTGGAGTGTGTCCAGAGAAGGGCAACGAAGCTGGTGAAGGGTCTGGAGCACAAGTCTTATGAGGAGCGGCTGAGGGAACTGGGATTGTTTAGCCTGGAGAAGAGGAGGCTAAGGGGTGACCTTATCGCTCTCTACAACTACCTGAAAGGAGGTTGTAGTGAGGTGGGTGTTGGTCTCTTCTCCCAAGCAGTTAGCGATAGGACAAGAGGAAATGGGCTCAAGCTGCGCCAGGGGAGGTTTAGATTGGATATTAGGAAAAATTTCTTCACGGAAAGGGTGGTCAGGCATTGGAACAGGCTGCTCAGAGAGGTGGTGGAGTCACCATCCCTGGAGGTGTTCAAAAAACAGGTAGACGTGGCACTTTGTGACATGGTTTAGTGGGCATGGTGGTGTTGGGTTGACAGTTGGACTGATGATCTTAGAGATCCTTTCCAACCTTAATGATTCTATTCTGGTTTTACTGTCATTAAAAAATAATCCAGCCACCTAGCCAGGAAACATGAAATTGCTACTCTACCCTTAATTGGTTTAGTGGTGGACTTGGTAGTGTTAGGTTAATGGTTGGACTGGATGATCTTAAAGGTCTTTTCCAACCTAAACAATTCTGTGATTCTATGATTCTATTCTGTCTAAACAATAAAATGTGTCTCTCTCCTTTCTTTTTTGCCACATCCTACATTAAGAATTTTTTTTAAAAGGAATAGAAAATCTCTCTCTTTTCCAATGGTTCCTTGCTACAGGAGCAGTGTGTTCTGTGTTTTCTATATCATTCAGTAAAATAAATACTCCTAGAACGAAAATGATAAATGACCACCAAATGATAGATGTTGCAATGAACAGAACTGGAACATCACAGACCTAATTGTGTCTCTTTGCAGTTGTAGCAAGACTAACTCATCACTGCTGACACTTACCCAGTACTAGATTTGGAGATAAATACAAACCATGGGTCTTTTTGGTGTTCTTCACAGAGCTGTACAACCCCACACTGCCTTGGCTGGACTGTATCCATTTCTGTCCTTGAAGGCAGAAGACTTTACTGGGCAGAGTACTGGGCCTGGACTGAGAAGTCCTGAGGTCTATCCATCTCTATCACTGCTCTTCTCTATCATCTTAGGCAAGTTACTTCCAATATCTCAGAGTCTTTGTGAAGATAATATTTAGTCCCTTTGCAAAAGCACTGTTAAAAGGTATTAGCTGTTATTATAAGGGGTCCTATTATTATAAGGGGTCCTCCTCTTCCCAGATGGCATTGTGATGAAGACAGCAAACCTGTGAAACACTGAGCATCACCTGTGGCAGGCTGAGCATCTTCCATCCTTCCTGGTTCAAGAGCACCTTGAACTTCAGCGCAGATCTCAGTTTGGCCACATCAAAAACGCAGGTCAAGGCCTAGCCAAAGGTACTTTCTCTAAACACCCATTTCTTTCTCTGTTAATGGGCAGTGGTTACTGAGTCAACAATTACTCAGTTCAGAAAAGCACTAAGAACAGTGTTAGGTACATGTTTAAAATGAAGCACATGCTCTTAAACCAAAGCCTAGGACCTGACATCACAATTCTCAGCATGCCTGAAATGAATTGCCAGTCAGTTGTGAGCTTCCTTTGGTGTTTATTGGACTGATGAGTCCAAGGACCCACAGCTGTGACATAATAGTAAACAGTGCTAGAGTGCATTTTTGCTGCTGTTTCCAAACTCTTAGCAAGGTAAAGGGGAGTTTACTAAGAAGGATAAATGAAAGAAAGCATGAATACACTGACCAAACTTGAAAGGTGCCAGGTGCTTCAGGGGGATGCCTTCTGCTCATGCTTTATTAAGAAATGCAAGTATTATGCAGTTGTCAGATATCAGCATTCTGCAAGATGAAGCCCCTAGTATGTACACTGTAATTGTAGTGCTGCTAGATATGCATCATTTTACAATGGTCATGCATTAAGCAGACTATGATTGCAGGTAAACACCACCTTTAATACTCAATCTAGCTAAGGTTACGACAGGTTTAGAAGTATTACAGTTTTAATTTAATAAGCTATCACTTTAAAATCTGTATTGTAGCTGTAGCAATGCTGAAAAAATGACGATTTTATGGATACAATTTATGGTATAGTTTCTTGGTGCTTACTTGATGGCAGCTGTGTTATGATGGTTCATTTTCATTTAGAATTGTACTGCTATAGATCCTTTCTGTGAATTAAGTACTTCCAAATGTCAGTTTATGCAAACAAGCAAGCACTCACTAGTCCTGCTGTAGTCTTATATTATGTTTACTAGTTATATTTACTAGCAATATTGGGCTAGAATCTAAACCAGAAGGCCTGGTGAATTAGCTTCTGCAATGTGCGAACTATCCATAGGGAGGAGACTGCTATGCCAAATCACTGAACTATGATACTGTTCTCCAAAAAAATATTGAAGGAGTGACTGCATCACTAGACAAGGGAAAAGCAATGGATGTCATCTACTTGGACTTCTGTAAAGCGTTCGACACAGTCCCCCACAACATCCTTCTCTCTAAATTGGGGACATACAGACTTGATGGATGGACTGTTTGGTGGATAAGGAATTGGCTGGATGGTCGCATCCAGAGGGTCGTGGTCAACGGCTCGATGTCCACATGGAGACCGGTAACAAGTGGAGTCCCTCAGGGGTCCCTATTGGGACCGGTGCTGTTTAATATCTTCATCATTGACATAGACAGTGGGATCGAGTGCACCCTCAGCAAGTTTGCAGACGACACCAAGCTGAGTGGTGCAGCTGACACACCAGAAGGATGAGATGTCATCCAAAGGGACCTGGACAAGCTGGAGAGGTGGGCCTGTGTGAACCTCATGAGGTTCAACAAGGCCAAGTACAAGGTCCTGCACCTGGAACAGGGCAACCCCCGATATCAATACAGGCTGGGGGATGAAGGGATTGAGAGCAGCCCTTCTGGACTTGGGGGTACTGCTGGATGAAAAGCTGGACATGAGCCAGCAATGTGCGCTTGCAGCCCAGAAAGCCAACCGTATCCTGGGCTGCATCAAAAGAAGCATGGCCAGCAGGTCGAGGGAGGTGATTGTCCCCCTCTACTCTGCTCTGGTGAGACCTCACCTGGAGTACTGCGTCCAGCTCTGGAGCCCTCAGCACAAGAAGGACATGGACCTGCTGGAGCGGGTCCAGAAGAGGGCCACAAAAATGATCCGAGGGCTGGAACACCTCTCCTACGAGGCCAGGCTGAGGGAGTTGGGGTTGTTTGGCCTGGAGAAGAGAAGGCTGCAGGGAGACCTTATTGTGGCCTTCCAGTACTTAAAGGGGGCCTACAGGAAGGATGGGGAGAATCTTTTTAGCAAGGCCTGTTGTGACAGGACAAGGAATAATGGATTTAAACTAAAGAAGAATAGATTTAGACTGGATATAAGGAAGAAATTTTTTACAATGAAGGTGGTGAGGCACTGGAACAGGTTGCCCAGAGAGTTAGTGGAGGCCCCATCCCTGGAAACATTCCATGTCAGGTTGGATGGGGCTCTGAGCAACCTGATCTAGTTAAAGCTGTCCCTGCTCACTGCAGGGGGGGTGGGCTAGATGACCTCTAAAGGTCCCTTCCAACCCAAAACATTCTATGATTCTATGATTCTGTGATTTCCAAGGGGAAACTGCCATACTACTTCGCATAGGAAATGTTGTTACATTTTCAACAATGCAATGTCATTCCACTTGTCACCACTTTCAGAACTAATTTTTTAAATTAATTTAGTGCTTTTGAAAGGTGCCAGACAAGTAGACCTTGATAATTCCTTTTGTCTATTCGCAAATGTGAAGTTTCAAGGATCACTATATAAGTACCATGTCTTAGCCTTGAAGCAGGGGGTCTAATTCTAGACTTCGCTAAAGTTTGTTCACTTTCTGGCTTCAGATGTTCCTTATCCCACTTTGCGGGCTCTAGGAAATGGTGAGGCTTGTCTAATGCAGAAGTTTCTGTTGTAAGAAGTAAACCAAGCCTGTTGTATGAAATAGTGGGAAGCTGATTTTTGTTACCCAAGTGTTTTGCACCCATCCATCCATCCATCCATCCATCCATCCATCCATCCATCCAATGTAAACCCAGATTACTGGCACATTGCTAATACTACCAGAGACAAGATCCTTCAAATGACTGTTATCAACCTAAAGGCAGTCAATCAGTGTGATTTCCCTGTGCCAGTTGAAAATATATCTGTCAATACTCTGCTCTGGTCACAGTTTCAACTTCTACTGCCCAACCGCCATGGGAACCCAAAGCCCTGTTGCTTCATGAAAATCTCCAGTGTATTCTGGAAGTATTTCTTTCCACATTGGCCCACAGTTATGAGCAAATTGGTATGGTCTATTGTAAAGAATGAACATATGAAGGATCGTGCTCCTGCTGGGAGCAGGAGACTGTCAGGGGAGCTGGGGGAAGCCAACCTGTAGAGTTGTGGAAGAAACAGGGCTGTATATAGGGCTGCACAGAAAAGATGCAAGCCAAGGGCTGGAAAAGGCACAAGAAATAATGTTGCTAAGGTGGCCACCCAATCGATTCGCATCAGGTTTATCCCCTATTCCATGAGGTGCTACAAGGTATGACTAAAGGAGAGGGGCCTGGCCAGAACATGGATCTACCTCTCATCCTGTATGATGGCCATAGTTAAGAGAAGCACCCACTGCTGCTCCAAAGGGAAGTTTAAACCCTCTTTGCTGCTATGCAGGTGCCTTGTTTGTATCTTCATGAGACAGAGCAGTGAAAGGTAGGCCCTAGTCTGTCAGAGTATCACTGGCCTTTCAATGTTGTGACTGTCAATGTGCTGTGGGAGAAGAATGTCCCCACCAGCATCTTATAGAGGGACTGAATACATCTACATATCAAAATGTTCTGCACCTTCACTATCCACCAGCACTCCTGGAGAGGACATCAAATCCAACCTCCAGCTCTTGCAGGCATCATATTAGATAATCCTTTTCCCATTTTTTTTGATCGCCAGCTTTAAGCAATCAGTTACTCTGACTTCATGCAGTAAAAAGTTTATTTTTTATTTCAAAGTTTATTTTTTATTTAAAATCTGTTTATTTGGTGAGCTCAGTGAACCTGAATGACTAATGCATGGATTTCAACCCTGATCCTGCCCAATGCCCTATCTGGCTTGACTGCTGCATCTCTCCAGTGCCCTGCTGATCTTAGTGCAGCTCTACCCAAGGGTAGACCTTTTGCAATTGAGGGTAGTAGTCCCAAGAGCAGCAACAAAGCTCAACATATGCTTAAATTAACTTTCATGTGACAGGTATATACTTAGTCTCTTTGGTATAGCTGGATCTTAGTTTGTCAAACTGGAACCAAGCTACACCTTTCAATTCCTTTATTCATTCACCTCTAATAAAGCATCCTGAGTATTTGGGGAATTATAGCATTTCAGGATACTTTTCTCTAGTTATCTTTTGGTCTTGAGACTTATTCCCCCATCTCAGGATAATATAACTGCAAATAAATGTTCTCTGCACACTATCATGCCTTATTGCTAAAACTGAAAATCTCTCCTCTCTTGGTGAACATCTGCTCTTTCCTCCTCATAAAATACTGGGAAATGTTTCTCTCAGCACAAGAAAAAATCAATAGTTGTTATTTTCATTTCTTCCATGCTCTGGCCTTGCAGACAAAGTCAATGTCTCCTCTTAAAATATCATCAGTCCTGCCATGTCCACTTGCAGAAAAGCAATATATTATTTTCACAGTCTGTCTGGATAAGAAGCTATACCACTCCAGCACATGAGCTTGCTGAATTATGAAATAAAGCAGATTATTTGCCAATAGACAAAGATGTGTCCTTTCAATTTAACTTCTAACCCTATTTTAGCTCATTTCTATTCAAGAGGGGCTCGTGTCTAAAGTTCTTAATTAATTCTAACAGTGGTCTTGTCAGAAAACTGAAATGATGTCTAGAACAACATTTATTATAACTGTAAATTCTGTCTTTAGTTGTGCCACATCAGTTCAATATCATGTGTCACCCTTGTGTCACTGGAGATAAAATTCTTCTCATCGGTCTCTGTGAAACCATGAGCAGCATGAGGAAGATGAACAAAGAACAATTACTCACAGTTTTGCATAACACAAGAATCAGAAGACATCAAACGAAATTATGAGATGGCAGGTTCATAACAAACAAAAGGAGGCATTCTGTCATATAACATACAATTGCTTGTGGAACTCATTGCCACAAGATACCACAAATGCCAAAGACTTACCTAGGATCAAAAAGTAATTAAACACACTCACAGAGGACTGTGTTTCACTTTTCAAATTTTCAGTTCTTTTTGCATAGTTATTTGTACAAGGGATTGGGTACTCTGTTGCTGAGTACTGTGAACGAGGTAGTGAGGAAATGGGATTAATACAAGATCATGAAGACTCCATCATAAAATGTATTCCACTTAATTTTGACATTTTACATCTGGTTATACAGGTGTGGTGGGTTGACTTGGTTTTCTTCTGGGAGAGATATGTAGGGAAAAACAAAAAGAGAGTAAGGCAGAATCAGTTCCTTCTCTAAAACAATACATATACAGAGCTTTCCACTACCCTACAGGACCCCACAGGCCCTTACTGGCAGGAGACAAGGCCAACTTCGACTGACTCGTGAGGGATTTCATAGGCTGTGAGTAGCTGTCAGAAAGCCCTGATGAGGTTGTGCTTTTCAGCTGTCACCACCAGGCTTTCCCTTGAGTCAGGGAGCACAGTCCCTCGGAGTGAATCTCTGGGCTCTCCTTAGGTGAAACTCAGTATCCTGCTTTTGGCTGGGATAGAGTTAATTTTCTTCCTAGTAGCTGGCATAGTGCTGTGTTTTGGATTTAGTAGGAGAAGAATGCTGATATCACACTGATGTTTTAGTTGTTGCTAAGTACTGCTTATGCTAGTCAAGGACTTTTCAGCTTCCCATGCTCTGCCAGGTGCACAAGAAAGTGGGAGGGGGCACAGCCAGAATAGTTGATCCAAACTGACCAAAGGGCTATTCCATACCATATGGCGTCATGCTCAGTATATAAACTCGGGGGGGGTTGGCCGGGGGGCAGCGATTGCTGCTCGGGAACTGTCTGGGTATCGGTTGGCGGGTGGTGAGCAATTGCATTGTGCATCACTTGCTTTGTATATTATTATTATTATATTGTTACTATTATCATTACCATTTTACTTTATTTCAATTATTAAACTGTTCTTATCTCAACCCAGGAGTGTTTCTCACTCTTACTCCTCCGATTCTCTCCCCCATCCCATCGGGGTAGGGGGAGTGAGCGAGCGGCTGCGTGGTGCTTAGTTGCTGGCTGGGGCTAAACCACGACACTCAGGCAGGGGTTTGGGCCCCCCAAGCACTCAGACTGACACTAAATTTCTAGGATTCTGGGGACCTATATCTGCCACCACGGGATGTGGGTGGAAATTGTAGCCACAGCCTATGATGACTTAAAGTTGTTCTCTCTGGAACAGTTACTGCATTTGTGTTCTGCCTTGCAGCAGAATTACAGCTTTTGGTCATTCTGTATTTGCATCAGGAATTGTCTCTGTAATGTCTAAAACTGGGCCAATGATCCTTTATCATTATTATTCATGTCCTTGTTCTCAACCAAAGCTGAAATGCACAACTGGCAAGGTCATCATCTATTAATATCTTGATTATTTCTGCCCAAGGCTTAAATTCTGTGATCATGTTTTTTTCACTAAGGGGGAAATTTCATCTCTGTGGGCCATGCCATTGAAATCACTCACAATATTCTGAATTAGAAGGCAAGGGAAGAACTACTATACACCTTCTGCTGGCTATCTGCACTGGGATGGATGCCAATCACTACAAGGTATTTGCCACAAATGCATCTCCAGAATAGTTAATATTAACATGTTACAATCACAGAAACATCTTATCATGAATATTGTCAAGATTGTTAATGTTTAAAGCTATTCAATATTTAACATTTTATGCTAATATTAATACTATAAAATATCATTGTTGCTGATATTAATTATGAGAAGAATAGGTATTATGTATGCAGAAAAAGAGAACAATGCACTTAGATAAGTGCATAACTTCTTCCTTCCTGTGAAAATTAACCACTGTAAGCTGTCTTTCACATATGCTAGTAACTCTATGAATATTCTGTGCAAACTAAAGATGGGGTGAACTGAGCCTGACAAAATGAAGTATCTACACTTGAAACTGCTACTTGTGCTGACACTATGCTGAAATAAAACTTTCTGACACAAATAGTAGCTTTGTTTTTTAATGTGCTTCAAGGGACCAGCTAAGAACTGCAAGGCGCATCCTGAGTCCTCAGGTCCACTTCCATCCTATCACATAGTTCACCTACATCACATAATTCCTTTCATAAATTGCTCAGTATCATCTTAAGATGACAGCTTTCTCCCCAGTATCTTTGTTCACAGACTGTCCAGGAACCTCATTCCTCTGATGGTTAGAAACATTCTTTGAATCTTTTGCTCAAATTATTTCATGGCCAACTCATACTCATTTGTTCTTATGCAAATATCATCCTTCAGTTTAAACAGTTTTTTTCCCTCATGTTTGTTTACCCTTCTGATGCATTCATATAGCAGTTATTTTAGACTCTCCATCAGCATAGATTTTAAGCAGAAATGCCTTGGCACTTCTCTTCAGAAAAGTATCCTGTCCTCCCCACAACCGGGAAAAAATGGCTGTTTTTCAACTGGATTGTTTCATGAATGCAGGTTGTCAGTGGCTGCAGAAACACTTGTGCTGGTGCAAAAAAGAGGATGATGCAGGAATTAGCTGCTGAGAGTAGCAAAAGAGTAGGACCTTTTCTTTCAGCAGCAGGTCTGGCTTATCACAGACTGGTTGAGGTTGGAAGGGACCTCTGGAGGTCATCTGGTCCAACACCCCTGCTCAAGCAGGGCCACCTAGAGACCAGGAACATGTCCAGGTGGCTTTTGAATATCTCCAAGGAGGGAGACTCCACAACTTCCCTGGGCAGCCTGTTCCAGTCCTCAGTCACCCTCACAGTAAAAAAGTGTTTCCTGATGTTCAGACAGAACCTCCTGTGTTTCAGTTTGTGCCTGTTGCCTCTTGTCCTGTCACTGAACACCACTGAAAAGAGCCTGGCTCCATCTTCTTTGCACCTTCCCTTCAGGTATTTATATACATTGATGATATCTCCCCCAAGCCTTCTCATCTCTAGGCTAAACAGTCCCAGCTCTCTTAGCCTTTCCTTATAAGAGAGATGCTCCAGTCCCTTAATCTCCCTCATCTTAGTAGCCCTTTGTTGGATGGTCTCCAGTATGTTCCAAATGACTTTCTTGACCTTTCTGTGCCTGGAAATGGTTTCCAGGATTAGCTGCTCCATCACCTTCCCAGGGATTGAGGTGAGGCTGACTGGCCTGTAGTTCCCTGGGTCCTCCTTCATGCCTTTCTTGAAGATAGGAGTGACATTTGCTGTCCTCCAGTCTTTGGGCATTTCTCCCAGTCACCATGATTGATCAAAGATTATCAAGGGTGGCCTTGCAATGACATCTGCCAGCTCCCTCAGCACTTGTGGGTACATCCCATCAGGGCCCATGGACTTATGGATGTCCAGTGTGATCAGTACCCCCCTGCTCCTGACACCTGGTACAACATCATTGCCAGGATATGGTGACACCCGTTATGGAACAGGGAAGTGTAACAGCACATGAGATATTCTGGATGGCAAAACCCATGATCCCCCTGTAGTCAGGGATGCCTCCTGTGACTATTCACTCAACTCCTGCTCAGATTTTGGCTAACACACAGCTCATGCTAATGCCTGATGTGTGCTGGGAGCAGCACCATTAGGTCAAAGCCAGAACAACACATAGGCAGGACACAACGGACAGGAAGAGATAAAGATCATTATGCAGACATTACCACCTGCAGCTTGCTGTCTCCTGCAGCCATAACCCTTGCATACTGATTGTCTGGCAGCCTTTTCAGAACCTACTAACTTATGGAAATGGTAAAGACCAAACTCCCAAACTGAGAGGTATAAATACATCAGTTTATCCAAAAGGTTTTTCAAGCAGATTGTCCTGGTTTCGTCTGGGATAGAGTTAATTTTCTTCCTAGCAGCAGGCATAGTGCTGTGTTTTGGATTTAGTAGGAGAAGAATGTTGATAACATGCTGATGTTTTTAGTTGTTGCTGAGTACTGCTTATGCTAGTCAAGGACTTTTTCAGCTTCCCATGCTCTGCCAGGCGCACAAGAAACTGGGAGGGGGCACAGCCAGAAGAGTTGATCCAAACTGACCAAAGGGCTATTCCATACCATATGACGTCATGCTCAGTATATAAACTGGGGGGGGTTGGCTGGGGAGCAGCGATCGCTGCTCGGGAACTGTCTGGGTATCGGTCGGTGGGTGGTGAGCAATTGCATTGTGCATCACTTGCTTCGTGTATCATTATTATTATTATCATTATTATACTGTTACTATTATCATTACTATTTTACTTTATTTCAATTATTAAACTGTTCTTATCTCAGCCCAGGAGTGTTTCTCACTCTTACTCCTCCAATTCTCTCCCCCATCCCATCGGGGTAGGGGGAGTGAGCGAGCGGCTGCGTGGTGCTTAGTTGCTGGCTGGGGCTAAACCACGACACAGATCCAACAGCAGCAGGACTGCTAAGGCCTTCATGCTTCCCAGTGTGATACAGGGGACACCTGCACCGTGGGCGGGGAGGAAGGGGGAGAACCCTCAGTGTTGGCTATAGTACCGTGACACCACCTCCATCACCACCTCTGTCATTCACCTTGAGTGAACTTGAGAACTGAGTGACTTGTGTACTTTTTAAAGTCAGAGTCACGGAAAGGGTAGTCAAGCATTGGAACAGGCTGCCCAGAGAGGTGGTGGAGTCACCATCCCTGGAAGTGTTCAAAAAACGGGTAGACGTGGCACTTTGTGACATGGTTTAGAGGGCATGGTGGTGTTGGGTTGATGGTTGGACTGATGATCTTAGAGATCCTTTCCAACCTTAATGATTCCTAGTTTTACTTTCATTAAAAAATAATCCAGCCACCAAGCCAGGAAACATGAAATTATTACTCTACCCCTAATTGGTTTAGTGGTGGACTTCGTAGTGTTAGGTTAATGGTTGGACTGGATGATCTTAAGGGTCTTTTCCAACCTAAACGATTCTATGGTTCTATGATTATTGTATCGCATGCTGATTATTAAGAATTTGACCTGCTCTGCAAATAGTCCAGGTGACTGAAAAGTCTAGGTAACTGAAATTTTAGGTAATAGAAAAGTTTCTACCTTTTGTCGCCTATGTACTTAAAGAAGCCCTTCTTGTTTTCTTTTATGTCCCTGGCCAGATTCAATTCCATTTGGGCTTTAGCTTTTCTAACTTCATCCCTGGGTTCTCAGACAATGTGTCTTCATTCCTCCCAGGTTACCTGTCCCTACGTCCATCCTCTGTATGCTTCCTTTTTCTGTTTGAGTTTGGCTAGGAGCTCCTTGTTTATCCATGCAGGCCTTCTGACTTTTTTGCCCGACTTCTTATTCATTGGGATGGACCTCTCTTGGGCTTGGAGGAGGTGATCTTCAAATATTAACCAGTTTTCTTGGGCCCCTCTTCCCTCCAGTGCCTTATCTGATGGGACTCTTCCAAGAAGAACTTTGAAGAGGTCAAACTCTGTTCTCCTCAAGTCCAGGGTTGTGAGCTTGCTTTTCATTCTCCTCCCTGCCCTCAGGATCCTGAACTCCACTATCCCATGGTCACTGCAGCCAAGGCTGCCTTTGACCTTTACATCCCAAATGAGCCCCCCCTTTTTGGTGAGCATGAGGTCCAGCAGAGCACCTCTCCTCATTGTCTCCTCAATCACTTGGGTGAGGAAGTTATCATCAGTACACTCTAGGAACCTCCTGGATCACTTATGTCTTGCTGTGTTGTCTCTCCAGCAGATATCGGGGTGGTTGAAGTCCCCCATGAGGACCTACAAACTTGAGGCTGCTCCTATCTGTCTGTTATGCTGCTTAAATAGTTTGCTGAACTACAGCCTTAGTCTCTTCTCATAAAATAGGCTATTTCCCTTATTCCTCTAGGATATCTTTTCTACACCTGTTTCAGGTTTAGCATTCATATCTTCAGTCCCATTAGCCACCTTGCCTATATCTTCATGTTCATCACTTACCTTTCAAGACCTGATGTCAAAAATTAATTTAGTTTCCAGGCTAAACTAATTCTCATTTCCACATCATCATTTCTGTACTGTTGCTGCTTTCCTCCTCATTCTCTTTACATGTAAACAATTGAGGTATCTTCTGTTGTTTATGTTAATATCCTTTACAAAGTTAATCCCAACTGCTTTTTGGTGCTTTTCACTATATTCTTCTAAGACCTAGCTTTCTTTGTAGACCAGCCTATCCCCCTTGTGTGTTTTTGCTTACTCCCAATGTCCTTTATGATGTGAAATTGCAGATAGTTCTGCAACCTATTGCTTCCCATCTTTTCCTCTAAGGGACACAAATTCCAACCAATTTTTGCTTTTTTATTTAAAGAAATTCCACATTTTCTCAATATTTAAGCTAATCTTTATAACTAGTTCCCTCCATTTCTCAGAGTTGGCTCTCTGAAACAGCAGAATAACAGGCAGAAAAGGGGGCCTCCCAAAATTTTGGGCCCACAATTATTCCAAAGTCAGGAGTTCTGAGAACCTCAGACATTTTTTAAAACTGTCACAACCCCTGTGAGTTTCACTTAGAATACAAAATGATTAAACTACAGGTGTTGAATAATTGCCTACTTTATGTAAGCTGAAACAGATCCAGATCTATTCATTTTTCCTTTTCTATTTCTGCTGCTTTTTATCTTTTAAGAAATATATTTAAAACATTGTAAAGTACTTCCTGATTAAATGGAATAATTAGGAACGAAACATTATTTACAACTTTTTTCTGATTGTTTCAATTAATTAACAGAATACTGTTTTCCATATCCCTAATACATGATTGAACACATATAAACATGAGCTACCTTTAAAGCAGCTACCTGAGCTTTGTGAAAGGGCAATATTAGGCCTGTATAGTTAAAACAAATAAGCTTTATTTTGTAGACTAAAGCAGTATCTGTTAGGTTTGTTGTATTATCTGTAGTATCTGTTGGCTTTCTGCAGAGGGGTGAATTCCACTCACTGTGCATTGGCACTGAGCTTATTTTAGCGTGGATAAGCATTTCCCACACAATTACTCAACACTAGATTCTTTTATCTAAAAAAGGCTGTCATGGCATGAAAGGCCAGACCTAGATAGAATATGTGAGGATATTCAAGGAGCATGGAAAAGTCATTCCACTGAAAACTGCAAGATTTCATTTTTCATTGGTTCTTTCAATGTAAAAGACAGGATGTGCTGCCAAAATTATGACATGAAATATTCAGCTCTATTCTTGTCTCTCCTTCTCTCTGTCTTGTTTTGCTAAAGATGATTTAAAACTCTGCTTGCTGAATCCAAAAAACAAACAGCTCATGCATATGACAGGCTGCCAAGAATGCAGGACCCTGCCCTTCTCTTAGCTCACAAGCAAGAAAAATCTGCAAAGCTACCGCCAGCCAGCTATGCTGCACTAAATCTCACTGTCAGAAAATAACATTGGCAACATAATCAGCTGTGAAAGGACTGTATGCAGAACAGTAACTTGCAAAGGGCCCAGCTTATTAGTTAGCCTTTCAAAATGACTTGTCGGTGACAGTCATCTGCTAAATCAATTTGGAAAGCATCTACATTCTCCAGATAACATCACATTTTTATTTTGTGTAATTGGGCTGAGGCAGTATAAGAAAGGTAGATGACAAAAACATTAGGGCAAATGATTTGTAATTGTCATGTCTGTCATCCATGTTGCCTTTTTTTGGACGTATATTTATATTGGCAATGAAACAATTGCAAGATTAATGTGTTATCAAAGAATATCTGCCAATATTTTTAATTAACACCATAAGAAAAAGAAAATGGAGTGATTTCTTTGCCCTGATAAGATTCCTTCTTTTCTGGGTACCCTGTTAAATCCAGATTTCTAGCAACACAATCTTGCAGGTCATAAAATAATTTGAATTAATCACACATACACCTTGGAATGGACCAAAGGATTTTATAAAAAGATCTCCCAAGGGAGAATCAGACTCCATCAAATTTTACACATCAGTTGAAAAAAACCCCAAAACTCCAACCTCCATTTCCAGCAAAACATTTGTTTGCCTCATGTTGTGATGTCCATGCTTACTGTCTGCAAGAAAATGCTTGCATTTGAAGTGATAACAAATTAATCTTGTTAGAGAAAAATATATCATGTCAGATACAACAGCCCAAGAGAGATGAGACTGTTACCACTCTGTGTCCCCAGGTCCAACCAGTAGTGAGGCTGAAGATGCATTCCCAGCAGGCACACACACAAAAGCAGACATATACACCACATATATACATGGCCAGTCATACAGATCACAGACACTCAGAGCACTCACACAAACATAGACAGTACCAACGGCCTCATCCTGCTCCCCTGTCTGGCTGGACAGGATGGAAGTCCTCCAGTGAGAATATATATACATATGTACAAGGTGGATCCTTCCAGCAGCTGGGCTCAGACACTCAGTCTGCCCAGTAAACTGGCCCCTGGATCCCAGCCTCCCCAGTTGCTGGCATCTGGACATATGAGTCCCCAAAGCTGCAGCCTGATTCCAGTTGCTGGTACAGACCATTGCGTGCACACACAAATGGCCAGGACTTTCCAGGTCCCAATAGCTGACCTCCCCTGTGTTCTCACCTTTAGAGACACACAGGCCCTCACACCCAGAGCTGCCCCTTGGAGACACACCCCCCCGGCTCCCAGGCCACTTCACCTACTCACCAGCTAGTGCAGCTTGATCTTCACTAGCACTCACAAGCTCACTTACTGCCCCCCCGCCACACTCCAGTTGCTGACACCATGAACACATGGGTTCTCCAACCTGTGGTCTGACTCCAGTAGCTGGCACTCAGACCCTCCATACATATATGTCCTGGTTTCGACTGGGATAGAGTTAATTTTCTTCCTAGTAGCAGGCATAGTGCTGTGTTTTGGATTTAGTAGGAGAAGAATGCTGATAACACACTGATGTTTTTAGTTGTTGCTAAGTACTGCTTATGCTAGTCAAGGACTTTTTCAGCTTCCCATGCTCTGCCAGGTGCACAAGAAGCTGGGAGGGGCCACAGCCAGAATAGTTGATCCAAACTGACCAAAGGGCTATTCCATACCATATGGTGTCATGCTCAGTATATAAACTGGGGGGGGGGGGGGTGGCCGGGGGGCAGCAATCGCTGCTCGGGAACTGGCTGGGTATCAGTTGGCGGGTGGTGAGCAATTGCATTGTGCATCACTTGCTTTGTATATTATTATTATTATCATCATTATTATATTGTTATTATTATCATTACTATCTTACTTTATTTCAATTATTAAACTGTTCTTATCTCAACCCAGGAGTGTTTCTCACTCTTACTTTTCCGATTCTCTCCCTCATCCCATCGGGGTAGGGGGAGTGAGCGAGCGGCTGCGTGGTGCTTAGTTGCTGGCTGGGGCTAAACCACGACAGTAATTTTTGGCGCCCAACGTGGGGCACGAAGGGTTTGAGATAATAACAGATTAACCAGAGTGTATTAAGGAGTCTGTTAACAGTTGCCGGTCACAATATTAGTTCATCTGATCTGCAACATGTTCTTTTTTTTGCTGTGCATGTTAAAGCTTGGTGTTGGTTTGTGCACTGTGCTGTGCTCTGCAGTGATTCATGATCTTTTGCTTGGGAGATTCCTTATTAGTACGCTGACCTTGAGCATTGCTTGCTATTTGGGTTTCATACCAAGGTCATTACTGTACTCCGGGTACAAACTCATGGAGACAATCAGCAATTATACCTCTTCCCCTGAGAGGTTTGTTGTGGAGGAAATAAAGAATGGCACCTTCGCTGCCTTCTTCTGTGATGTTTCCTCCTTCTTTACAATAACTTTTCAGTATCTTGAACACCCCTGGGCAGTTAAGGTACTTCTGTTGATATTTCTTGGGAATAATGTTTCTGTTTTGATGAAGGTCAGTAAGCAATTTAAGAGTTCTGCCCCAAGGCTGGATAGTTATGAGTGGCAGGGTATGTGGGATAGTATGGGCAAGTACCTAGGACAGTGGGCACCTCCCGTGTTTTGGAACTCCACCCCTGAACAAGTGCAGAATCCTGAAGAACTAGTAAAGTATTTGGAAAAAGTATGTTGTCACCCTGGCAACTCCAGAGAGACACAAATCATTGCAACATGCTGGGGGCTGGCCCATGCTTATAGAGCCGTGGTCAACACTAATCAGTACCCTCAAAAGAAAGAGAAGGTCTCTGGATCTGATGATGACAAAACAACAAGCACTGTGGCTACTCAAACCCTCGCTACAGGCACTGCGGCTACTCCAACCCCCACTACAGGCACTGTGGCTACTCAAACCCCTGCCCCAGGCACTGTGGCTACTCCAACCACAGCCACGAGCACTGCGGCTACTCAAACCACAGCGAAGGGCACTGCAGCTACTCCAACCCCAGTGACAGGCACTGCGGATAAACCAGAGAATCAACCCGTGCCAGTATCCATTGCCCCTATACAGAAGAAAAAATACACAAGGAAATCGGCTCGTTTAGTAAGGGATGAAGATGAACCAGGGCCATTACAAGAACCAGAGAAGGAAGAGGCAGAACCCATAAATGAGATGGTAACCGCCCGATCCCTATCCCTGAGTAAGCTGCAAGATATGCGAAAAGATTTCAGTCGTCATCCAGGCGAGCACATCATCACCTGGCTGCTCCGATGCTGGGATAATGGGGCCAGTAGCCTGGATTTAGAGGGTAAGGAAGCCAAGCAGCTGGGATCCCTTTCTAGGGAAGGGGGCATTGACAAAGCAATTTGAAAAGGGGCACAAACGCTCAGCCTCTGGAGACAACTCCTGTCAAGCATGAAGGAAAGGTATCCCTTCAAGGAGGATGTTATAGACCGCCCAGGCAAATGGACCACCGTAGAGAAGGGTATCCAGTACCTGAGGGAATTAGGCGTGCTGGAGGTGATTTATAGTGACCTAAACGATGACCAGTTACCCAAAGATCCAGATGAAGTCAGGTGCACACAACCCATGTGGCGGAAGGTGGTACAGAACGCACCAGCATCGTATTCCAACTCGTTGGCAATACTGGCCTGGAAAGATGATGAGGCACCAATGGTGGATGAAGTGGCTGGCCAACTCCAGGAATACAAAGAAAGTATCTCTTCCTCCCTACGGGCCTGTATCTCGACTGTGGAAAAACTGTCTGAAAATATATGCCGAGAGTTCCATCAACTCAGAGAGGATCTGTCTTACTCCCCACCTGTACGGACCAGTGTCTCAGCCATCAGGAGTCAACGTCCTTATGCTCAAGAGAGAGGATGGAGAGGATACACACCATGGGGCACCCAGTGGTTTTACCTGCGTGACCATGTAGAGGACATGAGGAAGTGGGATGGGAAATCCACCTCGACTCTAGAGGCATGAGTGCGTGAGTTGCAAGGAAGAACTATTACAAAAGGCGGTTCTCCCAGGAAAATTGCAGCTCCAGTTTCCAGTGGGCAGTTCCCCAGACAGAGTAAGGGGGCTAATTTTACTTCCGATCTTAGTCAAGGGACCTGCACAGGAGATCCAGTTTTTAGGAATAAAATGGCAAGATGGACGTCATCAGATCCCAATGGATGTGATCAACAAAATAACAGCTATGTCCCCAGCAACTAGCAAAAAGGAAACACAAGCTTTCTTAGGCGTTGTGGGTTTTTGTAGAATGCATATTCCAAATTACAGCCAGATCATAGAATCATAGAATCATAGAATGCTTTAGGTTGGAAGGGACCTTGAGAGATCATCGAGCCCAACCCCCCTGCAGTAAGCAGGGACTGAACCTGTGAACTTGGTGTTATTAGCACCATGCTCTAACCAACTGAGCTAACCCGGCTGGTCAATTGTAAGCCCTCTTTACCAGGTGACCCGGAAGAAGAACGATTTCAGATGGGGCCCTGAGCAACAACAAGCCTTTGAACAAATTAAACGGGAGATAGTTCATGCAGTAGCCCTTGGGCCAGTCCAGGCAGGGCAGGATATTAAAAATGTGCTCTACACCGCAGCCAGGGAGAATGGCCCTACCTGGAGCCTCTGGCAGAAAGCACCAGGGGAGACTTGAGGTCAACCCTGAGGGTTTTGGAGTCGGGGATACAGAGGATCCGAAGCCCGCTATACTCCAACTGAGAAATAGATATTGGCAGCATATGAAGGGGTTCGAGCTGCTTCGGAAGTGGTTGGTACTGAAGCCCAGCTCCTGCTGGCACCCTGACTGCCGGTACTGGGCTGGATGTTCAAAGGGAGGGTCCCCTCTACACATCATGCAAATGATGCTACGTGGAGTAAGTGGGTTGCATTGATCACACAATGGGCTCGAATAGGAAACCCCAGTCACCCAGGAATCTTGGAAGTGATCATGGACTGGCCAGAAGGAAAAAACTTCAGAATATCTCCAGAGGAAGAGGTGACACATGCTGAAGAGGCCCCACTGTATAATAAATTGCCAGAAAATGAGAAGCAATATGCCCTGTTCACTGATGGGTCCTGTCGTCTTGTGGGAAAGCATCGGAGGTGGAAAGCTGCTGTATGGAGTCCTATACGAAAAGTTGCAGAAGCTGCTGAAGGAGAAGGGGAGTTGAGTCAGTTTGCAGAGGTGAAAGCCATCCAGCTGGCTTTAGGTATTGCTGAAAGAGAAAAGTGGCCCGTTCTTTATCTCTGTACTGACTCATGGATGGTGGCAAATGCCCTGTGGGGGTGGTTGCAGCAATGGAAGCAGAGCAACAGGCAGTGCAGAGGCAAACCCATCTGGGCTGCCGCATTGTGGCAAGATATTGCTGCCCGGGTAGAGAACCTGGTTGTGAAAGTACATCACATAGATGCTCACGTACCCAAGAGTCAGGCCACTGAAGAACATGGAAACAACCAGCAGGTGGATCAGGCTGCTAAGATTGAAGTGGCTCAGGTGGATCTGGACTGGCAACATAAGGGTGAATTATTTATAGCTCTGTGGGCCCATGAAGCCTCAGGCCATCAAGGAAGGGATGCAACATATAGATGGGCTCATGATCGAGGGGTGGACTTAACTATAGACAATATTGCACAAGTTATTCATGAATGTGAAACATGCGCTGCAATCAAGCAAGCCAAGCGGTTCAAGCCCCTCTGGTATAGTGAACGATGGCTGAAATATAAATATGGGGAGGCCTGGGAGATTGATTATATCACACTCCCACAAACTCGCCAAGGCAAGCAACATGTGCTCACCATGGTGGAAGCAACCACCAGATGGCTGGAAACATATCCCGTGCCCCATGCCACCTCCCAGAACACAATCCTGGGCCTTGAAAAGCAAGTCCTGTGGCGACATGGCACCCCAGAAAGAATCGAGTCAGGCAATGGGACTCATTTCTGAAACAACCTCATGGACACCTGGGCCAAAGAGCATGGCATTGAGTGGATATATCACATCCCTTACCATGCACCAGCCTCCGGGAAGATCGAACAATACAATGGGCTGTTAAAGACTACCCTGAGAGCAATGGGTGGTGGGACATTCAAACATTGGGATACACATTTAGCAAAAGCCACCTGGTTAGTCAACACCAGGGGATCTGCCAATCGAGCTGGCCCTGCCCAATCAAGACTTTTACGTACTGTACAAGGGGATAAAGTCCCTGTAGTGCACATAAAAAATATGCTGGGGAAGACAGTCTGGGTTACTCCTGCTTCGGGCAAAGGCAAACCCATTCATGGGATTGCTTTTGCTCAAGGACCTGGGTGCACTTGGTGGGCAATGCGAAAGGATGGGGAAGTCCAATGTGTACCTCAAGGGAATTTGATTTTGGGTGAAAATAGCCAATGAACTGAATTGTATGATGTTAACTGCTCTATAATACTGTATGTTATCTCTTAACTGTATGTTATCTCTTATTGTATGTTATCTCTTAACTGTATGTTAATATAATAATACAGTATAATGTGAATATAATAATATAGTATGTTAATGTTAAGTATACAATACTGTATGTTATGGTTGCTATATGCCACATCAATGGTATTACAGTAAGAATTGCCCAGATTAATGAAAATGAACTTTGATGAAACCATGTTGGAATGAGAACTGGCTTCAGCATGCAACCATCCTACACCGCACACCACCTCTCCTGCTCTGAAAGACTGTGATGACAGATGGAACCCAAAGTCATGGGCTAAATGAACTCAATGGACATTTTAGAGGGATGGGCCATAGACTAAGGGAATGATATCTGTGTGTATATATCAAGAAAGGGAAAGTGGTGGTGACTAATTAGAACGCACTGGAAAGGGGTAGGACCTGTGCATGACGTAGATGGTACAGAATAAGGGGTGGATACTGTCCTGGTTTCGGCTGGGATAGAGTTAATTTTCTTCCTAGTAGCAGGCATAGTGCTGTGTTTTGGATTTAGTAGGAGAAGAATGCTGATAACACACTGATGTTTTTAGTTTTTGCTAAGTACTGCTTATGCTAGTCAAGGACTTTTTCAGCTTCCCATGCTCTGCCAGGTGCACAAGAAACTGGGAGGGGCCACAGCCAGAATAGTTGATCCAAACTGACCAAAGGGCTATTCCATACCATATGACATCATGCTCAGTATATAAACTGTGGGGGGGGGGGGGGGGGGGGGGTGGCCGGGAAGCAGCGATCGCTGCTCGGGAACTGTCTGGGTATCGGTCGGTGGGTGGTGAGCAATTGCATTGTGCATCACTTGCTTTGTATATCATTATTATTATTATCATTATTATACTGTTACTATTATCATTACTATTTTACTTTATTTCAATTATTAAACTGTTCTTATCTCAACCCAGGAGCGTTTCTCACTCTTACTCCTCCAGTTCTCTCCCCCATCCCATCGGGGTAGGGGGAGTGAGTGAGCGGCTGCGTGGTGCTTAGTTGTTGGCTTGGGCTAAACCACGACAATATACATGCACTCAGAACAGAGACCCCTCACCCAGGAAAGAGTTAGAAAGGAACTTAATTAGAAGATATAGGACAGACTGCACTGATCAGGCGCAGGGCTCAGCCACACAAGCGTACTGACCAGTCAACTATGTACACGTGACTGGCCCTTTTTATCCCCTTACCCCTCTATTTTCCCACACCTGTTCCTCCCCAAATCACCTAAACCCCCCCCCTTTTCCTGCCTTTGGTTTCTCCCCTAAACATTCCATAATAAGTCCTGTGCAATCCCAAAATGCTCTTCCCGTGCACCCAATGTTTCCCACACCCCTAGGCTGCAACCCCCCCCCCCTTAGTGTGAAAGGTGATCCCCAGAGCTGTTCCCATCCCATTGCGATGGGTTTCATGCCTGGATAAATGGGGCTGATGGCTCTCCTGGCACAGACAGGAGAGGAGCCTGGAAGAAGTGTTCGTTTCTGCAAGTCCTTAATTTGGGTTTCTGCCTGCCATTGTGTGCCACTGTGCTCCACTGGGCTTTTGCTAATAGGCCTTTGATGGACTGATGGCCCCTGTGATGGGCCTGGGAGTAGCCCAGCAGGGTATTATTTGGGCTCCCCCCTCCTGCCCTTGTGTCCCTGTGCTCCTTTGTGGGTGTACAGATGACCTTTGTCACATAACCTAACAAATATAATTGCCATGCCTCTCCATGAGTGTGTAGGACTCAGCATGCAAGGACTGGATCACAGGCTGATGTGATTTTTTTTTTTTTTTCCTCCTTTAGATATAGCTATGAACATGCAAGTGAAGAGAAACATAGTGCTATTAAAAATTACTAATTAATAAGGATAAAGGTAAAAAATTATGTCAATTCCAGTTTTCCCATTGATCTGGAGGCTGGACAAACTTTTCATCTTTGAATACATATCACAGTCTTTTTGTCCTCTACAAAAATTGTATGGGCTACAAAAATGATTGCTTAGATGATATTCATTTTCAATAGAAACAGACAAAAATATTCAGTATTTTGTGGTTTAAAGTATCACAGTCTCAAAGTTCCTTTATCTTTAAATGGCTTTTTATAAATTTAATTTTCAGTATATACACCTTGATTATAGAGACTCATTATTTGGCAGGATCAATAGCCCAACTGAAGTGCATCTACACGTGATGGATGCACTCCTCCTGTTTGAACTAACTGAATTTTGGTCCAGGTAGATGCTCTGCAACTAGGCCTAACCAAAGTTAATCCTACTGTGTTATCAGTGAGAACCTAGCACCAAAATCAAAAAACTGGTTTGGCTGGAGACTGGGTTGATAAGCAGCCGAAAATGCATGAACATAGCAGAAAATCTGACTATGAATCAACCACTTTATGCTATAAATATCTGCAGCCATCAGGGTCCGTTGCGCTCTCCCTCCATAGCAGCTGGCTGCACAGCAGTGATCTCCCCTTGAATAGGGATGCCTCTCAAAGGCCTTACAAAAGTCCAGGTAGATGACAACTGTAGCTCTTCCCTTGTCCACTGATGCAGTCCCTCCATCGTAGAAGGCCACTAGATTAGTCAGGCACGATTTGCCCTTGGTGAAGCCCTGTTGGCTGTCTCTAATCACCTCCCTGTCTTCCACATGTTTTGACATAACTTCCAGAAGGATCTGCTCCATGGTCTTATTGGGAATGGAAGTGAGGCTGACTGGTTAGTAGTTCCCAGGGTGCTCCTTTTTACCCTTTTTAAAAATGGGTGGGATATTTCCCTTTTCTCCAGTCACTGGGGACGTCATCTGACTGCCATGACTTTTCAGATATGATAGAGAGTAGCTTAGCGACTACATCAGACAATTCCCTCAGGACCCTGGGATGCATATCATCAGGTCCCATGGACTTGTGTATGTTCAGGTTCCTCAGGTGGTCTCGAACCACATCTTCTCCTACGATGGGAGGGACTTCATTCCCCCAGTACCTGCCTTGAGATTCAGGGACTCAAGAAATGTGGGAAGAGAAATTGCCATTGAAAACTGGGACAAAAAAATTGTTTAGTACCTATATTGGCTTTGCATGGCAAGGTTTTGGTAGTGGAGGGGCTACAGAGGTGGCTTCTGTGAGAAGCTGCTACAAGCTTCCCCTGTGTCCGATAGAGCCAATGCCAGCCGGCTCCAACATGGACCCACCTCTGGCCAAGGCTGAGCCAATCAGCAACGGCGGTAGCGCCTCCGGGATAACATAGTTAAGAAGGGGAAAATAAACAAAGGAACAAAAAACTGCAGCTGGAGTGAGGAGTGAGAATATGTGAGAGGAAGGACTCTGCAGACACCAAGGTCAGTGAAGAAGGAGGGGGAGGAGGTGCTCCAGGCACCGGAGCAGAGATTCCCCTGCAGCCCATGGTGAGGCAGGCTGTCCCCCTGCAGCCCATGGAGGTTAATGGTGGAGCAGATATCCACCTGCAGCCCGTGGAGGACCCCATGCCGGAGCAGCTGGATGTGCCCGAAGGAGGCTGTGACCCCGTGGGAAGCCTGCACTGGAGCAGGCTCCTGGCAGGGCCTGTGGACCTGTGGAGAGAGAGGAGCCCACGCTGGAGCAGGTTTGCTGGCAGGACTTGGGACCCTGTGGGGGACCCACGCTGGAGCAGTCTGCTCCTGAAGGACTGCACCCCGTGGAAGGGACCCACGCTGGAGGAGTTCGTGAAGAACTGTAGCCCGTGGGAAGGACCCACATTGGAGAAGTTTGTGGAGGACTGTCTCCTGTGGGAGGGACCCCATGCTGGAGCAGGGGCAGAGTGTGAGGAGTGCTCCCCTGAGGAGGAAGGAGCAGCAGAGACAAAGTGTGATGAACTGACCACAACCCCCATTTCCTGTCCCCCTGCGCTGCTCGGGGGGAGGAGGCAGAGAAAATCGGGAGTGAAGTTGAGCCTGGGAAGAAGGGACGGGTGGGGGGAAGGTGTTTTAAGATTTAGTTTTTATTTCTCATTTTTTTACTCTGATTTGACTGGTAATAAATTAAAATGATTTTCCTCAAGTCGAGTCTGTTTTGCCCGTGACGGCAATTGCTGAGTGATTTCCCTGTCCTTATCTCGACCCATGAGCTTTTCATTATATTTTCTCTTCCCTGTCCAGTTGAGAAGGGGAGTGATAGAGCAGCTTTGGTGGGCACTTGGCATCCAGCCAGGGTCAACCCACCACAGTACCTCAGCTTTTTCCATGTTGATTTTTACTAGTTCTCCTGTCTTTTTTATCAGGGGATAGCACATTTTCTTTAATCTTCCACTTTTTTTCAACATACCTGTAGAAGCCTTTCTTATTATTCTTCTCATCCCTTGCCATATTCAGCTCCAACCTTTCCTTAGCTTTCCTGATCCGATCCCTACACATCCAGGCAGTGTCCCTATATTATTCCTAGCATACACATCCCTGGTTCCATTTCCTTCTTACACTTTATTTTAACTAAGAGGTCCTTACTGAGCCATGCTGGGTCTCCTGCCTTCCTTGCTTGATTTCTTACTGTCGTGGTTTAGCCCCAGCCAGCAACTAAGCACCACGCAGCCGCTCGCTCACTCCCCCTACCCCAATGGGATGGGGGAGAGAATCGGAGGAGTAAGAGTGAGAAACACTCCTGGGTTGAGAACAGTTTAATAATTGAAATAAAGTAAAATAGTAATGATAATAGTAACAGTATAATAATGATAATAATAATAATGATATACAAAGCAAGTGATGCACAATGCAATTGCTCACCACCCACTGACCGATACCCAGACAGTTCCCGAGCAGCAATCGCTGCTCCCCAACCAACCCTCCCCAGTTTATATACTGAGCATGACGTCATATGGTATGGAATAGCCCTTTGGTCAGTTTGGATCAACTCTTCTGGCTGTGCCCCCTCCCAGTTTCTTGTGCACCTGGCAGAGCATGGGAAGCTGAAAAGTCCTTGACTAGCATAAGCAGTACTCAGCAACAACTAAAAACATCAGTGTGTCATCAACATTCTTCTCATCCTAAATCCAAAACACAGCACTATGCCTGCTACTAGGAAGAAAATTAACTCTATCCCAGCCGAAACCAGGACACTTACACATGGGAATCAAGAGCTCTTGTGCTCTAAGAAAGATGTCCTTAAAGAGCTGCCAGCTCTGTTCAGCTGCTTTGGCCCTGAGGGCAGTTTCCCATCCACTAATCCTTAAACAACTGAAAGTTTGCTCTCCTAAAATTCAGGGTCTTGACTCTACTCTTCACCTGGCCCATATCCCTCAAGACTCTGAATTCCACCAGGGCATTATTACTGCAGCCCTGGCTGCCACCAATCTTGACCCATCTAATTATTTAATCTGTGTTGGTAAGCAACAGGTCCAGTAATGCTTCTCCTCTGGTTGGGCTGTCTATCACCTGGATTAAGAAGTTATCCTTGATGCACTCCAAGAGTCTCCTGGACTGCTTACAGCTTGCTGCGCTGCTTTTCCAGCAGATGTCAGGGTGATTGAAGTCCCCCAGCAGGATCAGGGCCTGCAATCATGATGCTTCCTGTAGTTGAACTAAAAATGCTTCGTCAACAGGCTCCCTTTGGTCGGGGGTCCTGTCGTAAACACCAACCACAAGGTTTCCTTTGTTGGCATGGCCCCTAAATTTTACCCATAAGCTCTCGACCTGTTCATCGCTGTTTTTCAAAGACAGCTCCGTGTGGTCAATCCATTCCTTTACATAGAGGGCAACCCCCCCACTCCCCGCCCCTCTTTCTTGTCCCTTCTGAACAGTTTATAGCCGTCGATTGCAGCACTCCAGTCATGTGAGTCATCCCACCACGTTTCAGTGATGGCAATTAGGTCATAGCTTTCTAGCTGCACAGTGGCTTCCAACTCCTGTTTGTTACCCATGTTGTGTGCATTGGTATAGAGGTACTTCAGCTGGGCTATTGACCATGTCACCTTTTTAGAGGAACAAGCCTCCATTCCTTTGAGGCATTTCACATGTGTTTCCCTATTGGTTCCTAATACATCAGCAGCCCCTGGCTCTTCTCTGTTGCTCAAAACTCCATCCCCTTCCCCCCTAAATCTAGTTTGAAGCTCTCCTTATAATTCTGGCCAGCTTGTTGTCAAAGACCCTCTTGCCCCACTTGGTCAGGTGAATCCCATCAGCTCCCAACAGACCTGGCTTCTCAAAGGTAGATCCATGATCATAGAAGCCAAAACCTTGAGTATGGCAACAGTCACGCAGCCAGGCGTTCACCTGTTCAATTCGTCTCCTCCTTCCTGAAGCCCTTCCTCTGACTGGGAGGATAGAGGAGAACAGCACCTGTGCTCCAGGTCCTTTTAACATTGCCCTGAGGGACATACAGTCTTTTTTGATGGTTCTAAGTTGCCTTGTCGCAGTATCATTAGACACTACATGGAATAGTTGAGTGGATGATAATCTGTAGGGTTCACCAGGCTCAGCAACCTCTCAGTGATGTCATGAATGCGAGCTCCTGGTAGGCAGAAGACTTCTCCAGAGAAATTGTCTGGACAGCAAATGGGTGCTTCAGTGCCTCTCAGTAAGGAATCTCCAATTACTAATACTTCATGTGATTTTCTGGTGGCACTGGTTCTAATGCAGGTGGGTTATTGGATTAACTTTGCATGGTTATCTTCTCCTGGATCCTGTCTATTACTCTTCATTCTCCACCCTCATATCTGTTACATAGGGGCACTTTATGGGAAGGGGGAAGATTCTTCCTTCTGCCCCAAGCGGAGACAAGGGTCCAGTCTCCTTCATCTCGTGAGTTACTTGTGTCAGTCAGCTTGATGTTGAATTCAGGCTTATCTTCCGCTTGCGCAGCCATAAGGCAGGGCTGTTGCTCAGCCTGGGACAGCACACAATACCATGTATCGATCTCCCACTCGCATTCCTGGATACTGCACTGCCTGTTGAGCTCCTCTTGCAACATAGCTACTTGTTTGAAGAGTTCTTCTAGCTAGGCACACTTGTAGCTATGACATCCACCGCTACCTTCAGGTGCCGGGGGACTTCCAGGTGCTGGAGCTCCATGCAATCTAAGGTCTGGATAGCTATTTCAGTCCTTGGGAGGTCTGTTTGGGTGGAGACGTCATCATAGGTAGGCTGTAGTGATTCTGTTTGGGTTTCAGCCTCAGCCTTGCAGTTGCAAGTGGACACCCTTTTCTTTCAGCAGGTCACAGTCTCCTCGTAGTTCTCAGAAAAAAAATGGCTCACTTATAAAATGGTAAGTCTTTTGAAAGATGTCATCTTTCTAATTCTAATTCCCGGGAGACCTCAAGCTTCCAGGTATGCTTGCACAGCCACCAGCTAGCTGATGTGACCATCGGGACTGCAGCCTAAGCCTGCTGGTGAGCAAAGCAGGCAGCAGCCCGATAACTGACAGAGCGTGCTCCCCTTCCGTGCAATCTGCCAACACTGTTCCCAACAGACACCACTCCCTGTTTGGGCACCCTGCTCGCTGGTGCTCCCTAGGGGCCAGTTATATGCGGCTTCTCCCGGTTTGAACTGGCTGCGGGGAATGCCGGCACCGCCCAATTCTCACCCACCCCTCTCGCAAGATCTGTCACCTGCCAGCTGGTCCCTCCACACACACAGCCCAAGGGTGTCAGGGGCCTAGAAACCCCCTCAGACACCCCCCCGTAGACCTCACAAGCCTTGAACTCCTCACAGCACACAGCAACAACTGCTGCTGCTGCCACTGTTCAAGTTAATATCAGTGCTTGAATCATTGGTTTCCTGCAATTTATATCCCCATGTGTGGTTATTTTTAAGAATGATTCCGTTTTGTGTATGTAATTTTTAAAGGACTTTTAAAGTTAATGAACATCTGTGCTAAGAGCTTTTTCAACAGAAAAGCTTGTGTCAGCTGTGGGTGATGTTGACTGTGTAAACTTCCTGGTATTCTATATGTATGCATATGGAACCTAAGGCTCTTTAACCAAATTGGTCCCAAATGCTAGTAAATTATCAAAGTTTTTAACAGAAGAAAAATGGGAAAATTTCCATTTGAAAATTTCCAAACACTTTTGTTAAGCTTTTGACTGAATTATAATCAGAGCTTTTAGCTATACTTCTGGGTCAATGGGAGGTCTGCATTTCTTGGCAACTGTTTCTGGGTGCTGCTTCTTTTCTCAAGGTGAACTGGCTTTTAGTGACTATCTCTTGATATCCTTCATGAGAATCATGCTGGTGTAAATCTTGTGTGGGAGATTTCCAAAGGAATAAATAGACACCCAAATTCAATGGATAATCAAGTAATTGGTCACAGAAGCAAGTCCACTCTGCTCTAGATTTTGTTTTAATCAGCTCCATTTTTTACCCTAGTCATTAGATTTTCCCTTTCTTCCCTCTCCATACTTTCTGACTTCACAGACTGAAGCAGAATGTGCTCCAGGAGCAGTGGGGCTGGTTTTACACTTGCACATTTCATGTGAGAGGGGGCTTAAAATGTGGCAAAATAAAGTATGTCACAACCTACAAGGTAAAGATCTCATTTTCTGTATTACTGTCCTGTCATTAACCCTGCAAGATAGAGTTCAGTAACAAATCACTGTTGAATGCATCCCACTACAGATGCTCCTTCTCCTAGCAATAATAAGGAAAACTTTCTCAGAATCTCCTCTTAGGGTCTGTGTCAGTGAAAACAGATGGAAACAAAACTATAAGCAAGACTAATGACCCTGATGTGAAGATAATGAGAAAACTCCACTTGGGAAGTGACTGTATCTATAGCCACATTAAAAAATGATGGAACTATACTTGCTTGAGCCAAAGCTGAATTTGGCCTGTCTGTGTAGAATTGAGTGGGTCATGAAACTGTGATTCAAGAGAAAACACTAAGTCAGGCATTAGCCGGGGAAAGAGCATGCTTCCTGCACGCAACAAAATATACTCCAGCATGGGCTAGTAGTAACAGGCATCAAGCTATATTGCTAATCCTTTAGCATCAGAATAACACTATGTCCTGGTGTATACAAGTTTCTAACTGCTGACATAGTGGTGGCCTTTAGGAAGCTCCTAAAAGCCCTCTAAAATCATTAGGCTTAATTCTGCTTGCGATTATGTTGGTGCAAGTTCAGAGTAACTGCACTGACTTCAAGGGAGCTAATTCAGATTTACATCTCTGTAGCTGGCCCATTATTTCCTGCATTGTTTCCAGTTGCACAAAATCATCTGTAAACGTCCTCCAGGGCTGCTGGAACCCTCTGTTCTCCCTGCACTGCACATGATGCAATAAGCCTCTGATGGAGGAGGAGAGCTGAAAAGTCTATGTAGGGAAGCAGATAATTTCCTGAGCAACAGATGCAAAAATACCAGTTAATAAAAAGCCTTCAAATTCAGACTGTGACAATTCAATGCACACACCTACAAGGAAGCCTTGACAAGCTGCTTGACTTCTCGGCAACACTTTCTTGTTTTCTTGAGTGCAGCTTCCACCAAACTCCCACACATAGGTATTAAGCTCTGTAGTGACAGCTGAGACCTGCAGGTGTTTGCTGCTGTTGTCCTTTCTGAATAGACAGACACTTGTTCCTCACTGTAAACGTTTGTATGGTGGTGCTTGCCTGGCTAGCTACAGCCCAAATGATGATAAACCAGCCTTTTCTTTTTTTAGTCCATTGTTGTTATGCATTAATTCTCTTTGCAAATAGTCACTTGGTACTGGAAATTTTACTGCCATTATCTTTTAGCAAACATTTCATATATAGAGTCACCAGAAAACATGTATTATACAGTTGCCATAAAAACAGCACTGTACAATATTAGGTATTAGGCTCATAGATGAAAGAAGAACTGTGCCTAGTGGGCCAGATGCTCTTTGCCTTTTCACTACTCTAATGTTATTTCACTGTCTTCAAAGCTGCTACTCTGGATTTGCTGAGCAACAGTGGAGAACAGAACCTGGCCTATTTGCTAAGAATTGTAATACTTCCAGAGTCAAAATGGTTTCTCAAAAGAGTTTTTGCCCTTAGCATTTAGTGAGAAGGTCTGAAAGCTGGGTATTTTAAAATTTGCTTGGAATATCAAATCGTGTAATCCTTAGTTTTTCTTCTTGGGAGGCTCAGAAGCATAACTTCTCACATCTTAACTGAAAGTGCATGGGACCTCCATGCTTCAAAAAGATACCCTTTTACACAATACTCATTTAATGTTAACATTAAATAGAAGCGATCAAGAAACAAAACAAAGAATCAAAGCCACAAAAAATGAGGAAACTTATTTACAAATCTTTCTCACTCCCTCATCTGTTTACTTTTTGGTCCCATGATTCTGTTTCTTTAGTTCTTTACTCATCACCAAATTAGACAAGATGTGAATTTTAATTTTTTTTTTTTTTTTTAAAAAAAGCAGCCCCCAAAGAAGCAAAAAATAAAAGATAGACAATGGTCTTTCTCAACCACTAGAGGTACAATATATGCCAGTATGAACTTCACTTAGAGATTGAAATAAAAACACTTCAATAAAGGGGATGTTCTTCATTTGGAAGCAGTAGAAGATGAGAGTGTCCCAGGGCACTGTTTGACAATACAGTGACTGTGTGCCAATATGACATAGGCTATGTGAGTCTAGGATGTATCACGTGGCATGTTTTCATTAGAGGCAGGGAAGTACCTCTGATCCAAGAATGGGCAAAATCTCATTTGGAAATTACTGCTCACAGTTATAGTGATTTATGTACCAGAAAGACACATTCAAACTAATATAAATGTGGAGAAGGCTATAAGAGGAGAAGGAAAATGGAGAAAACTAACAGTTTGGCTTGTTTAACCCTCCAGAACAGTCTGGGAGGGGACATGATTACTCTTTCTAAATACACTTAAGACAAAAATTCCAGGAAGAGAGAAGAATGCTCTCTGTCGAGGATAATGATGTGATCAAGTGGGTGTACACTGGTCATGAGTTAATTTAGACTACTGATTAAAAAAAATTTCCAACTATTAGGAGAGTGAGGTGTGGAGCAGCCTTCCAGACAAGGCACTGGCAGAAGAATTGTAGTTATTTGCAACATCCACCTTGATAAACTAATGGAAGGGGCTGTATGACAGGGCAGGAACGATCCAGGAGTTAGAAATTCAAGCTTCAGATACACAAGACTTCTGCTACCCAGTTTTGTGGTATACCTGAGAGACAGCTGAGAAGGGGAATGTCAGTGTTTTGTTGGCTGCATCATGTTTCTTTTTATAGGTTTTGGTGCCTTATATAAAAGGGGCTAAAAGTGTTAATGGGTGTTGAGATTTTCCACGTGGCTTGAGGAGGCCTGAGGTTCTTGTGGCTGCTCCTGCCCTTAACACTTGATGCGTGGCTTCCTGCAATAGTGGAAGGCTTCGATTCAGTAACCTGTGTCACCTCTTCTAATCCTACATCTTTTGCTCTCTTTAAATAGTAAAAGAACAACAACAAAGATGGTACAAGATATGCAGGAGTTATAAAGAAAAAACAGGTCACTGGACTTTATGCTGAACCATATCCTCTTGGGTTCTTCTGCCCCATCTATGCCAGAAGTGGAAGAAATGAATTTGTGACTTCTAAACCTTCCCATCCCTTTTGGGCAAGTTGGGCCTAAAGGAAGATGGAAACCTCACTAATAGCCCCAGGCCTCTGACAGATCATTGCATGGTATGTACAAGTGGAGGCAAGGACTCCTTATTTCCTCCACTGTTCTGTGCACTCTTACATAAAGGAAAATAAGTTATTTAGTAGCTAAATAGGGATTACACAAGTTAGCTCCATAAATCTAAATCAGAAACAGAGTCTCTATGCCACACTGGACAGACATAAAGAAGTGGAAGGGTGAAATTGTGGTCCTAATGAAGTTGATGGCAAAGCTCTTGCTTACCCTGTTGAGATCACAGTTTCATCCAAAATCTTGGTTCAAGCTTGCGGCTGGCTGACCAGGCTGCATATTTAAAGCATATCCCCGTTTTTCCAAGTTCTGGGGTGAGCTGACTTTTTTTTTTTTGGTGAGCTTTTTGCTTATGATAAAGAAACAGAAAAGTATTTTAAGGCCAAATAGACCAAATATTGAGCAAGCTCTTGGAAACTTGAATTGTAAGCCTAAAAAGGGTCTGAAATATTATCTCTGCGTGCAAGAACAAATATTAGCAAAGCGGTTGTTCCCATGCTTCAATGTCAGTACTTTAAACCACTGAACAGTGCGGATGAGTCACATTATTTGTATGTCCCAAGGAAAGATATGAAACCCTAACTTTTGAGGGATAGGAGTCTAAACAACAGAACTCGGACATCAACAATGTAAGTAAAAGACCCTACTGAACCTGAAACCTATATTCCCAGCCGAAAGGTTATTTCTCCCCCACTCTTCCCTGAAGCATCTCTTAACAACTGATCTGATTCAATGTAGAATGTTGTTAACAATCTAACAGTGAACAAGGACTGGGGATCATCCTTATCTTACAGAAGCAAACTATAAATAATCGTCTTGGGCAAATCTAACATCCTGACAGGAAGGCAGCATCTCAGAAAACTGATTCCAGTGCATTAATAAACATAACTACAAAACCATTTCTTGCAGAGCATTTTGGACCTATAGAAATCCTTCCAATAAATATCAGATAAAACTGTCAAGGTTGGGGGAAAATTGCTTCCATGTATGTGATTAAGCCTGAACAGTTAAAAAGACTTATCTTGCTACAAACAATCAGGTATGGTAGGTCAGAACCATCCCAGTGTCATTGCTGACAGTTTCATTACTTAGGTCTGCCATGGACATAATTCTCCAGGCAACCATCTGATAAGTCATAATAGCCTTGACTGTTTTGTGACTAGCTTCTGACTAGCCCACATATGGCCCTAGCAGGGCAGGCCAAAATCTCACAGACTCGACTCTAACTTCCAGTTTTTATCAGTGTGAAAGATGGTGGCAAGGCAGGCTGTGGCTTTGTCCCTCTTCTTGTGCCGGCCAAAAGCCAGCTGGAGTGTGAGGGGCTGGAGAAATGGTCCTTCTTGGTGTTCTAACTGTGCAGAACAAGCAACAGGCCAAATTTAAGTTTTGCATCTATGCATCATACTGCAAGCTACTCCATCAACTTGGATGAAACCATGCTACTTTACACTTGCATTCATCCCTTCAGACACTTGTCTACCTCTTTCTCCCTTCATCCACACTTTTGTCTTTTACTAACACCTTTCTCCACTTTCCTGCCTTATTCCCTCTCTCATGTCTATTTTTGTACCCTCTTCACTACTCACACTGTCCCTTTCCTTCTCTCTCTCTTCTCCCTGGTCCCCACTCAGCCTCCCTCAGCCTCTGGATAAGAGAAGACAAAGCGACAAAGAGAGAGGGAGATGTGGGAAAGTGACAGAGAGAAAGGGAGATGTGGGAAAAGGAATGAATGTTGATGATGGAGAGTCAGAGAGAAAGGAAACATGAGAAACGGAGTGTATCACTTGAATGAGGGGCTTTGAGAGGCACTCAAGCATTCCTTCCCATCCCATCCCCCAGAGTTTCCTCTGGTGAACCCCTGATTTCTCCAAGTCACAGGTCAGGCAGGACAAAATCTTGGCCTTGTTCTAAACTCCTGCTTCATTAGAATCATAGAATCATAGAATCGTTTAGGTTGGAAAAGACCTTTAAGATCATCCAGTCCAACCATTAACCTACACTACCAAGTCCACCACTAAACCAATCAAGGGTAGACTAGAATAAACCATGTCCCAAAGTGCCACATCTACCCTTTTTTTGAATGCTTCCAGGGATGGTGACTCCACCACCTCTCTGGGCAGCCTGTTCCAATGCTTGACGACCCTTTCCGTGAAGAATTTTTTCCTAATATCCAATCTAAACCTCCCCTGGTGCAGCTTGAGCCCATTTCCTCTTGTCCTATCGCTAACTACTTGGGAGAAGAGACCAACACCCACCTCACTACAACCTCCTTTCAGGTAGTTGTAGAGAGTGATAAGGTCTCCCCTCAGCCTCGTCTTCTCCAGCTTCACTCAAGTGGTCATGTGCCAGAGTCAAGGACTAAGCCCAGAGGTACATGAGCAGGTGAGATGACACTAGAGTCAGTACAGTACCACATGCTTGTGCCAGGTTTCAATTGTCCCCAGGAAGCCCTTAGGATTAGCTAGCTTCCATCCTTTTTTTTTTGCATTTACTTTTTCTGCAGCAGGGAGTCATTATTTTTTTTTGTCAAGGCATTTGCAAACATTTACTATTAAGCATGAACATTCATTCTTAAGTATAATGATGAACATGGTAAATTAAATTTAGTCTTATTGAAATACAGAACAGAGACATGCCCCCAGGTCCAAAAGTATTGCTCATACAAAATCAAGAAAACCTGGCCTTTGGTGCTCACTGATGTCCTCTGAAACACAAATATAGCCAGAGATTACTACTCTGTATATTTATCCAAGTTATGAAATGAAGTCATGCTTGTTTTACATTGAAGAAATAGCTTTAAGTGCCAAATTTCCAAAATAACAAACGCTAAGAATCTGGTTTGTATGTTTACTAAATACTAGGTGTGCTTTTTTATAGAAGGGACAAAGAACAAAGGAAACTGCTATTAAATGAAACAACACTCAGCAATAACTCTTGTGTGTAGATTCCTCTGCCCTGTCCAGCCTCATCCAGATGTAAAGGTATATTAGGTGTAAGTGGCAAGGTTTTGGTAGTGGGCAGGGAGGGCTGCGGGGGTGGCCTCTTTGGGGCTGCCCCATGCCATACACAGCCAGTTCTAGACAGCTCTGCAACAGACCCACCCCAGAACAAAGCTGAGCCAATCAGCAAAGCTGGTAGCGCCTCTGTGATAGCATATTTAAGAAAGGGTAAAAAAAAACCACTGCACAGGAGCTGTGAGAGGGAGGAGTGAGAAAAATGTGAGAGAAACAACACTGCAGACACCAAGGTCAGTGAAGGAGGGGGAAGAGGTGCTCCAGGCGCCAGAGCAGATGTTCCCCTGCAGCCCGTGGAAGAGACCATGGTGGAGCAAGTATTTCCCTGCAGCCTGTGGAGACTACCACACCGGAGCAGATATCCTCACTGCAGCCCATGGAGGGCCCCATGCTGGAACAGGTTTATCCTGAAGGACTGCAGCCTGTGGGAAGGACCCATGCTGAAGAAGGAGAAAAGTGTGAGAAGGAAGGAGCAGAACCGGAGGAACTGGTATGTACTGACCACAACCGCCCATTCCCCATCCCCCCTGTGCTGCTCAAGGTTGGGGGGGGGGAGGTAGAGGAGTTGGAAATGAAAGAGTGAAGTTGAGCCTCGGAAAAAAGGGGATGGGGGGAAGGTGTTTCGGTTTTTGTCTTTGTTTCTCACCATCCTAATCTATTTTTAATTGGCAATAAATAAAATTAATTTTCCCCAAGTTGAGTCTGTTTTCCCCATGATGGTAATTGGTAAGGGATCTCCCTGTCTTTATTTTGAGCCGTGAGCTTTTTCATCTTATTTTCTCCCTCATCCTGTTGAGAAAGGGGAGTGAGAGAGCAGCTGGGTGGGTGTCTGGCAGCCAGCCAAGGTCAACCTACCACAAAAGGCGATCTCTTTTCAGGCATTGCAGAAACACTGGTGCCAAGGGGACACTGTTCTTTTATAGACACAGCAGCCCAATTAAGGTGGCTAAGAAATAGGCCTTCATTTTATCTATAAGGAGTTCACTGGTAACAAGTGATGTGGGAGGCAGGTACAGAGAATGTATTTAAAGATTCTGAGTAGCTTATGTTACAGGATGCAGCTCTAGCATTTATAAACTAACAGCTTGGCCATGGATTGCCTCCCTCATGCTACAAAAACCTGATAGCTGCCACTCTTACTCCAGTTCCACCCATGAAGTTACACACATGGTATTGAACAGCAAATGCTGTAAACTGCATGACTTGCCACATAGTACAAAGTCAACATTAACAACAATAATCAGCGTACATGGTCCTGTCTGTCCCAGAGATCCTAGAACCCTTTTGCAAACTTCAGAGATAATTTTATGACAACTGAGCTCAGGGAAAATGGCCAGGGCCAGAATATGAACAAGCGCCATGGGCTATCCTTACCCACCACTGAGTTACAGCCCTCACCAGAGTGACACAAAACAAATGTTCAGCCATAAACAGTAAGACTAAAGAACTGTCTTAAAGCAGGAAATGCTTGCTGTCAGCAAGTAAAATAACTGTTCTGTCCAGTGCTGCTGACCATTATATCTATTTAAGTAAACTGAAACATTATACAATAACCAAAAGTTACAATTTCCATTTGTCTTACAAATGTATAAGAATATATTTTAATATCTTCTGAGAGTTGGGCCAAATTTGATTACCCTCTCTTCCTTTTTATCTGCTGCTTCTTCACTACAGCCAAGCAAACATGCCAAATTTCTGCCCAGAGTAAGACTGTTGTGTGATTTATTATTAGAAAATAAAGCCAACATATATAAACAACAGGACATGCCAATCTTATTCTGATTAACTCTCTCCAAATTTACCAAAACTAATACCAAAACTGAGTACTTGCCATGGGTATTTACTCAGAACCAGCTTCTCCATATGCCAACCCCTAAATCATCTCACCAGAGACTGTCCAGTGTAAAAAGTAGAATCAGTCACATGAATGCAGTAAGATGGCTGAACAAGACCTCAGTTATTACTGATTATAGCAGATCACTTACCCTATAGTAGTCTGTGCTGTACACATCTCTAGACATCCCAAAATCCCCAATCTTCACCAGCAGATTCTCACCAACCAGGCAATTCCGGGTAGCAAGATCCCGATGCACGAAGTGCTGTGATGCCAAGTAAACCATACCAGCTGCAATCTGCTGGGCAATGTGAAGCATCTGGGATTGAGTCAGCTCAGCAGGACGGTTGACTTCTGCCATCAGTACTGCATCTGGTCCATGTGCCCTGCACCAAAATACAAGCCGATGAAGTAATAGGCCACTTGTAAGCTAGAGAAGTAAAAGAAAGGCATTAGTGGGCCCTAAACCACAAAATTGTCTCACTCAAATATAATGACAAAAAGGGCTATAAATTCATTGGTGAAATAGGGGAGAATTTCTCTCTTGAATTTTTTTCCTTTACTGTTTTCTTTCATGGTGAGAAAGACAGGTGATTTAAAGAGTGTTACACAACGGGTAACATATTGCTTAGGGAAATAAGGCAGATGGTTTATAACAATATATCTCAGTCCTAACCCACCACCTTTCTCCTGTTCTGTTCCAGTAACCAACTTCCTAGCTAACTTCCTTCTCAGGTGCCATCTGAGAAACAAGTGCAGCAATTTTAGATTTATACTTCTAATTTCCCATCCATATGCACAGCACAACACAGTTTTTGCTGATTTCACTACTGAGGGCGAGTTCTGCCCAACACAGGAATTCTCGACAATGGGAAGAGGACACAAAACACAGTCTAGTTGGAAAAACTAAACAACTTCAGAAATAGGAGTTTTTCAGGATCTAGCAATCCCTTAAAAGATATACTCATCAACTGACACATGAGAAACTCCTATGCACTCTAGGGCAAAGAAAGCCCTTCTGCATTTGGAAAGCCCAACAAAGCACTATAATGTGTGCTTCACCTATCTTAACAGTGTCACATCAGTGACATTGATGTGTCACAACAGTGTCACAGACATATGTCACATCCTGGTACCTTGAGGATACAGGTATCAGCATCAGGGTACTAAGGGAGTTGGCAGAAGTGTTCACCAAGCCACTTTCAATCCTTTATCAGCAGTCCTGGCTAACCGAGGAGGTCCCAGTTGACTGGAGGTTAGCAAATGTGACGCCCATCTACAAGAAGGGCTGGAAGGAGGATCTGGGGAACTACAGGCCTGTCAGTCTGACCTCGGTGCCGGGGAAGGTCATGGGGCAGATCATCCTGAGTGCCATCATGTGGCACATACAGGACAACCAGGTGATCAGGCCAGGTCAGCATGGGTTTATGAAAGGCAGGTCCTGCTTGATCAACCTGATCTCCTTCTATGACCAGGTGACCCACTTAGTGGATGAGGGAAAGGCTGTGGATGTCGTCTACCTGGACCTTAGTAAAGCCTTTGTCACTGTCTGTGGAGTAATTGCTGGAGGTGACTTGGACAATAGACTTAGATTTACAATTTCAAGAAAGGCACAGCATTTGAAGAAGCAATCGGGGTGGTATGCAGCTGGAATTGATTCCACAGGAAGTTCCCCAGGCCTGTAATCTTGGATGTCGCAACCCAGGGGAGCCTGGTGTGCTGATTCTAAGAGGAACTGCCCAGGGGGTGGAGTGGTGTGGAGACATCACGGCCAAGCCCTGTGATAAGGGAACTCGGAGGGGCACCATGGCACTGATAACCTGCATAAGTGATACCCGGAGGCAACAAACTATCATGAGGTTGACAAAATGCTGTCCTTTAGTAACCTTTACTCATTATAATGCCATTATAATACCAAAACACACCTCCATCCCAAAACCTACCCGACTCCAAGGTGAGACCACTCCTCACTGAGCCTGCACTCTGAGTTTTTCTGAGCCTATACCTTTAAAACGAAGCGAGAAAGTTTTACACCAATCGTAACAAAGTATGTATGACTAGAGTCCCTCAAGCTCCACCCGAAAGGTAAAAAATAGTATAAATTAGCCTAAGAGAGAGGGGATGTTAGGGAAGATACCATCGTGTACTACTCTGACCTCTGGGATCAGTCGACGGGCTGAGCCTCTCTTCCCCCCCATCGGGATGCCTTTGGGTAAGAATCTAACACTTGGTTTTACCAAGTGCCTCCCCGGGAAACTTAGAAACCTCTATAGAGTCACTTTTATGTCTTTTGATGCATCTATATTGTCCAAAGCTTTGGTATTTGCATGTGCCTTGCAGTCAGTGAATTTATCACCGGTAATCCAAAGAACCTGTGTGTCTGTTGCTTTAATAAATTGCTTTGATTTATTGGTCTAGCCGTGATAGTGGTCATTGAACGCGACCAGATGCTTTAAGTGTGGCCGTGATAGTTCATGCAGCACGACTAGACGAAAGGTGCCTACATTATTTGTGAATCCGTAATCGTGATAGTTCAGTGTACTGAACGCGACCGGACTTATAACGATAAATTGGGTACCTTCCAAAGCCTCTCTTGACGCAACACCGCCTCCCACAGCATTCTCCTGGAGAAAATGGTTGCTCATGGCTTGGATGGGTGGGTAAAAAAGAACTGGCTGGGTGCCCAAGTCCAAAGATTTGCGGTGAATGGAGTTAAATCCAGTTGGCGGCCGGTCACAAGTGGTGTTCCCCAGGGCTCAGTACTGGGGCCGGTTCTGTTGAATATCTTTATCAATGATCTGGATGAGGGGATTGAGTGCACTCTCAGTAAGTTTGTGGACGACACCAAGTTGGGTGGGAGTGTTGATCTGCTTGAGGGTAGAGATGCTCTACAGAGGGATCTGGACAGGCTGGATCGATGGGCCGTGGCCAACTGTATGAGGTTCAACAAGGCCAAGTGCCAGGTCCTGCACTTGGGTCACAACAACCCCATGCAACACTACAGGCTTGGAGAAGAGTGGCTCAAAAGCTGCCTGGCAGAAAAGGACCTGGGGGTGTTGGTCGACAGCCGGCTGAACATGAGCCAGCAGTGTGCCCAGGTGGCCAAGAAGGCCAATAGCACCCTGGCTTGTATCAGAAATAGCATGGCCAGCAGGAGCAGGGAAGTGATTGTCCCTTTTTACTCGGCACTGGTGAGACCGTACCTCAAATACTGTGTCCAGTTTTGGGCCCCTCAGTACAAGAAGGACATTGAGGTGCTGGAGTGTGTTCAGAAAAGGGCAACGAAGCTGGTGAAGGGTCTAGAGCACAAGTCTTATGAGGAGCGGCTCAGGGGAACTGGGGTTGTTTATCCTGGAGAAGAGGAGGCTGAGGGGAGACCTTATAGCTCTCTACAGCTACCTGAAAGGAGGTTGCAGCAAGGTGGGTCTCTTTTCCCAAGTAACAAGTAATAGGATGAGAGGAAACGGCCTCAAGTTGTGCCAGGGGAAGTTTAAATTGGATATTAGGAAAAATTTCTTCACGGAAAGAGTGGTCAAGCATTGGAACAGGCTGCCCAGGGAAGTGGTGGAGTCACCATCCCTGGAGGTATTTAAAAGTCATGTAGATGTGGTGCTTAGGGACATGGTTTAGTGGTGGACTTGGCAGTGTTAGGTTAATGGTTGGAATTGATGATCTTAATGGTCCTTTCCAACCTAAATGATTCTATGATTCTATGCCTACATGTACCATTTTATGGCAAGCATTACTAGCCAGTACTCAACCAGTTAATGAGGTCTTCTGACAGTTATTTCTCATTTGATACACCCTATAATATCCTGAATAGCCCTTTTTATCCATCCAATTCTTCTGGTTTTACAGCAGCCTGTTTTTATTCCATTCCCACAGACTAATCTTTCAGAGACCACCTCTGCCCTTCTTTCCTGAACATACCCTATGAAAACATACCCTAGAAGTGATTTTGGTTTTTCCCCACAGAAGTCCTTCCTTCCTACAAAGAGGAGTTTCAGAGTCACCTTCTAATCTATAGAGGTGAGGTGTAGCCTTAATTTGTCCCTTGGGGAAGGGCACAGGAGTTTGGAAGAGTTGCAAATTAATCAAAATCTGAGAGATCAAATCTGACACTACCTATTAGAAATATGATATTAAAATTGCCCCAGGGGAAGAACTTCCTGAGCAAAGTGACAGATGAAGGAGGGTGTGTAGCATTGCTGGGATTGCATCTGATACCAGGCAAAGAAGTTAACTGCACTTGTTCTGCCACAGGTAGCCATACAGTTGTTACTGGGGGGGGTGGGGGGAATAAAAGGGAAGATATGAAATTCCCAACCAAGACTCAGAGGCAAATTCCTATTGAAAAGCATTGTACCTCTTCATTGTACTGATTTTTTTTTTTTTATAATGACCTTTCTCAAGCATGAAGCTCTGAGTCTGCTAAATTAAAGAGCTCTTCATCTTTCACTAGCTTTCCTGAGGAGATGGTCTGTATCTCATGAAACTTTTGGATTATTTTAATGCATCTTGCTTATCTTCCTGGTGCTAGCTGTGAATTAGGAGCTCCTCAGTATCTGCAATAGCCAGTAACATTGACAGAGATTCCTTTGGATCCACATCAGTCTCTGCTAGCCAGAACAAACACAGAACAGGTGTGACTTTGAGGCTGTAGTCCTAGATCTGAAACAGCCCTTGGCTGCACACAGGCAGCAAGCACCTTTGGGTTAAATTTCAGATTCGTTTTTCCCTGACAGCCTTTGGTGGCGCTGCAGGGTAAGAAATACAGGTTTTTACAGCCTGTTTGCAACTAACCTCTGATCTGCAGCACAAGCTGCGGCAAATTTGATAGGAATAATAAATTGGAGCTTGGGTTAAACAGTTTGTCCCAGTATAATCATTTTACATTGTAAGGACAAGGGCTGATTAATAATTTAAAAAAAGAAGAACTAATGTAGGAAATATACTGTCTGCTAAACTACCTTTCTGTATAACAATTCAAAACCAGAGTTAGGAGATAAGAAAAGGCCAATCAAAAAGAATCAAAGAATAAGCATTTCTCATGATGACAATGGATCAGCTGTAAATTTGGCTTGTTCTAATGGAAATTTGGTACTCTGAAAAAGCACTGGGCTGGCATCTTTGAAGACTGAAGCTCTCTTCTGATCCACAGCAGAGGTTCAAGGAGGTAAATACAAATGCCCCAATGTTGCCCTGATAATATACTTAAATCCTCTGCCAGAGAGATAATCATCCCAGGAAAAGTAGTGTTTGCTCTGCATCCTCAGTTCAGCCCCTGGTCTCCCTGTCAACCCTGCCAGCTCTGCCAATAAGGGAGGATGCTAGCTGATGCCTTTTGCTTTTATGATGTGGCTATTTGTTCACTGGAGATTAGAAGGACAACAAACTCATTTCACAAGGCTATCAAAAATGGCAACACTACCAGTCACTAGCAATTTCAGTCAGATACAAAATCCAAACACATTTAAAGGGACATTAGTTTGATTGCTTTACAGCTTTGTCAGTAGCATGCGTTACACAGATACCTTTCCAAAATGGTGGTGTCCCCTAGTTATCCTTAGGCAGAAGAGATCTCAGGACATTGAAATGCCTTTCTGATACCCTGTCATGGTTTAACCCCAGCTGGCAACTAAGCACCACACAGCCGCTCGCTCACTCCCCCCCAGCGGGATGGGGGGAGAGAATTGGAAGGGTAAAAGTGAGAAAACTCGTGGGTTGAGATAAAAACTGTTTAATAATTGAAATATAATAATGATAATAAGTTGTAATGAAAAGGAAAATAACAAAGAGAGAGAAATAAAACCCAAGGAAAACAAGTGATGCAAATGAAAACAATTGCTCACCACCAACCAACCGATATCCAGCCAGTCCCCGAGCAGCGCCCCCCCCCCGCCAACTTCCCCCTAGTTTTATTGCTGAGCATGACATCATATGGTATGGAATATCCCTTTGGTCAGTTGGGGTCAGCTGTCCTGGCTGTGTCCCCTCCCAAATTCTTGTGCACCCCCAGCCTACTTGCTGGTGGGGTGGTGTGAGAAGCAGAAAAGGCCTTGACTCTGTGTAAGCACTGCTCAGCAATAATGAAAACATCCCTGTATTATCAACACTGTTTTCAGCACAAATCCAAAACATAGCCCCATACTAGCTACTATGAAGAAAATTAACTCTATCCCAGCCAAAACCAGCACATACTCTTTGATGGAAACGACATAGGAGATCTTGAATGAACAGTCCCTTATGCAAATGTTTTTTATGTAGGTGCTAACATTGTCTCTTAACTGTTTATTTTTATGTCAACAAGTGCAGGCTAGAAGAAATTATACATGCACAAGGCCACTGGACATAACTTACTGGTTCATAGATTATCTATTCTTGTGAACCTTATGTATCACCTATTTATTTATGACTGCTTCACTACCAAGTTTCAATTTCAGATGCACGTTCCTGAATAACTTTTAAAAAACCCCCTAAACTAGCCCCCAAGATGTAGCAATTTCCATTGCACTGAAGTTTCCAAGGCTCAAAGTTTTCTTGCTGCAGATTAATGGTACCCTTTCAAAACACTGAGAGGAGGGAAGCAGATTCTCAAAAGCTTTTAGACACCTACAGATAGAGATAGGTGCTGAGCGGGATCTTCCCAAGTGCTAGCAGAAAAGAGGCAAGGAAACAATTGCTACTGCAAGCTTTATAAGCAAACATTTCAGAATATGCTGAAATATACTGAAAACACTATTCCTTTGGTCCCCATTCTTTTGGTGGAAAGTGTAAGGATTAACTTAATAGTACTTCCAAATAGGTAAAGAAACAGTAAACCCCACATCACAGTACACAAGAAGAATCAGCAGAGCGTTGCACAGATTTTCACTCTTAGGTGTCCGCATTTTTCAGTGAGAGCAGTTAATTTGGCATTAAGTACCAGCAATGCCTACCTTCTCTGCCCACTTCTGACTTTCCAGCACAACACATGTTGGTGGATTTACCTGAGGAATTTGTTAAGATCTCCATTCTTCATATACTCAAAGACCATGATGAGTGGATCACCCTCGACACAGATGCCATAGAACTTGACGATGTGCTCATGTTGCAGGTTAGTCAGCAGCTCTGCCTCACAGTGGAAGTCCTTGCGGGCATTGTCACCGGCATCCTTCAGCGTCTAGTGGAGGAAAGGAATATGTAAGGAAGGGGAGATGTTCATAGAAGGCAGCAAACGTGGGAAGGCATTATAAGGGTAAGATAAGGACACTACTGTGTAAAGGATGGAGAAAGTATGTTCTTAGTAACTGTTTTAGCAATGTAGATGTGATGCAATTGCAATTAAATAACAGTGGTACAATTTTCATTCCCCTGCCACACATCATCCCATACAAGGATTTTTATTGTAAGAGGGTGCAGGAATACTCATGATCTTACTGTGCCAAGTGTTTTCCAAAAACAGAACAAAGAAATTAATCTTATCTGAAAAACATACTAGTACAGAGGTGATCTATGGCCTTTAGCATTTAACTCAAACAAAACTCAGGTATCCTATTGGTATTTACCTTTGTTGCAAGTTCCTTAAAGTAAGGCTTTGTTTGCTTAAAATGCTTAGCAGGACTATAGATGCATTTGTTATTTATTATTAAAGTTGTTGCTGATGTTGGCCCCTACAGTGTGCTATACATTAGGCAGATTTATAGAAGGGTACATCCCTAGACCGGACTGGAACTTACAACCTGAGACCTCAGCCAGAAACTCCTTTGGAATTCAGTAAACCTACTCATATGTCTAAGATTAAGCATATGCATAAGCAACTGGAGGATCAATCTTAAATTGATGGACAGAGAGGAAGTAGATGCAGAACAGAATTTTTGGGGTTTAATTTTATTTTTTCCCCATTTATACAGATTTAAAATCTTGCATATTTTAATTTTACAGGAAATATATCAACACTGGATCAAATGGGAGGCTTAAATGTTGTATAATGAAATAATGCTAATTTAACTCACACACAAGCAGTTTTAGATCTCTCCTCAAGAACTATGCTTAATGAGCAAGGAAATACTTTCATGCACCAAAAACCCCCAATTCTGACACCAGTTAAGTAAGGACTAATCATAAATAGCAATATACCACTGCTATGTTCTACCTTGTGGTGGTTTGACCCTGGCTGCATGCCAAGTGTCCACCAAAGCTGCTCTATCACTCCCCTTCTCAACTGGACAGGGGAGAGAAAATATAATGAAAAGCTCATGGGTCGAGATAAGGACAGGGAGATCACTCACCAATTACCGTCACGGGCAAAACAGACTTGACATGGGGAAAATTAGTTTAATTTATTGCCAGTCAAAACTGAATAGGGTAATAAGAAATAAAAACTAAATCTTAAAACACCTTCCCCCCACCCGTCCCTTCTTCCCAGGCTCAACTTCACTCCCGATTTTCTCTGCCTCCTCCCCCCGAGCAGCGCAGGGGGATGGGGAACGGGGGTTGCGGTCAGTTTGTCTCGCGTTGTCTCTGCTTCTCCTTCCTCCTCAAGGGGAGGACTCCTCACACTCTTCCCCTGCTCCAGCATGGGGTCCCTCCCACAGGAGACAGTCCTCCACAAACTTCTCCAATGTGGGTCCTTCCCACAGGCTACAGTTCTTCACAAACTGCTCCAGCGTGGGTCCCTTCCATGGGGTGCAGTCCTTCAGGAGCAGACTGATCCAATGGGGTCACAAGTCCTGCCAGCAAACCTGTTCCTCTCTCTCCACGGGTCCACAGGCCCTGCCAGGAGCCTGCTCCAGTGTGTGTTTCCCACGGGGTCACAGCCTCCTTCGGGCACATCCAGCTGCTCTGGCGTGGGGTCCTCCACAGGCTGCAGGTGGATATCTGCTCCACCATTAACCTCCATGGGCTGCAGGGGGACAGCCTGCCTCACCATGGTCTTCACCATGGGCTGCAGGGGAATCTCTGCTCCGGTGCCTGGAGCACCTCCTCCCCCTCCTTCTTCACTGACCTTGGTGTCTGCAGAGTCTTTCCTCTCACATATTCTCACTCCTCACTCCAGCTGCAGTTTGCATCCACTTGGGTTTGTTTGGTTTTTTTTTTTCCCCTTCTTAAATATGTTATCCCAGAGGAGCTACCCCTGACGCTGATTGGCTTGGCCTTGGCCAGCAGCAGGTCCGTCTTGGAGCCAGCTGGCATTGGCTCTATCGGCCATAGGGGAAGCTTGTAGCAGCTTATCACAGAAGCCACCCCTGTAGCCCCCCCCCGCTGCCACAACCTTGCCACGCAAACCCAATACATACCTTCAAAAGGTACAGTGGTTCTACTATATTAATTCAAATAATATTTTTAAAATAGTAAGAGAAGTGCTCACAAATTGTTATTCACAGAAAGTGAAGGCTAGGGTCTCTACCTCTGTACTTTAACTACAATCAGACTCAGTGCAAAGGAAGATGAGACAAAAAAGTAGTTGCTTTGCCTTAAGTAAAGATTTTTTTTCCTGGTCATCTAGTCATGTTATTTTCTATCCCCAGTTCATATAGAGAGCACAGGACCAACCACACTCATGAGAACAGACACAGAACAAGTTGATACAATACAATGGTTCTGCCAACAAACCCAGTTCTTAGCTGTAACAAAGTCATGGTTTGTTCAAGGTTTTTCTTCAACAGACACAATTCTATCCACTTTTCTATTATTATATGTATGCATGTGTGAATGAGGGGATAAAAGACAAGTGGCAACGAAAACACTTACTTATGGAAGTGCAACATAGGTCTCCAAAAATGAACAGTTACCATAATAAGGTCCAGATAGTGGGACAAGGAGCAGGGCAGACTGAATAGCCACCTACCAAGTTGAGGGTTTTTTCCCTGTGGATTTCAGGCTCTATAGATCCCAGAGGCAATAAAGATCTGTTATGTCACAAACACCCCTTCTCTGAGGGACCCTCCTATGTTTTCTGGCCCAGAGCTCCTCTTCCACAAGTTTTACCAATAATGATGCAATAAGGATTTTGGCTGCTTCACAAACTATGATACAGCACACAGAGCTTAACTCTATCCCAGCCAAAACCAGGACAGTGCTATATCCTCTAAGGTGGATATCATATCATCTCCCCACCTATGGTCCCTACACAGTCATATCTGGACCAGGTGAGAACTGAATTGGAACATGTCTTACAACCTTTCCAAGCTCTGGGATGATGCTTTAACATGATATGGGCACCGACCCACAGTCCAATCTACATTATATAATGGAATCACCATCGAGAATTCTGTTGCCACTTGAGTTTCCTCTGCTGTTTTCATGTATAAAGCAATTGGACTGTAATTCTTCTCAGTAACAGAACTAGAAAAACAATTCATATAAAAAACATTTTTAAATAATAGCAACCTGGAGGAAAAAAAATTAACAGGGAGAAGCATAGGCTCATACTCTTTCCAACATACTCTTTCCCTGGAAAGACAGTAAAAATGCTGAAAACTTTGTCCTGTAAGGCTGGCATATTGTATATTTCGGAAAGTGCTTTTTATCTCACAGAAACAGCAAAATTATTAAGCACATAGAATCTACATAGGAATGACAGAGTAATGCATTTAGCATGTTCTCAGTGCAAGGGAAAAATAAATCCAAATAAAACTGTAAGAGTACAAGAGATATAAAAACATTATTATTATTATTATTATTATTATTATTATTACTGACAAGTAAACCAAAGCTTTAGCATGCAAAGCACTCTTACCAGTCCATGGGAGTTTTGCCCGAGTAGGAACTGAGAGACAACTCCATGTACATACAACCCTACTCGGCCAGCAGCTAAGGAGGAGAGACATGTTCCCTTGGGCAACAGAAGGACTCCCTGGCTGTTACAGGAGCTCCACAGCCACTGAATTCAGCCTTTTCACACATAATAGCTAGACCACTACCCCACACTTATTCTCTTCTATGGGGTCTTTGTCCAGGTATCCACTTAGAAACTGGTCTCTGCAGATCTGTGCTCCATAGGGAGCTCCTCAATCCACCCTTACACCATTGACCTGCATCTACAAGTAAGTCAGAGCAAGAACAGAGGAATCTGGCTCTCACCAGCTTCAGTATGACTTAGTAATGAAATTCTCAGGATACCTTTCCTTTACACTCTTTCAGACTTTCACTGTGAAATCCTTACTACTGCTCCCCATCACCATACAATAGCCAAGCTCAAGAAATGAGGGGTGTTTTTGACCCTTATGTGAACTAAGAAGTTCTGAAGAGTTGGAAACCTTTAGTTTTCCTCCGCAGGTGCCATGGAAATGTTCTTCATCTTGTACAGGCAGCACTCTACTAGAGTTTTTTCTGGAACTCGTAGCTCCTATATAATTTGCTACAGCAATGTCAATATTTCAGATATTTGATGCATTTTGAGTCAGATGAAGCAGCTCCTGTGAAGTTCAGTGCCAGGGTTTTTAGTGTGCTTGTAACAGGCTGCCGCAGTTGCCCAGCAACCAGCAGGCAAAAATCGACAGGCACTCTGGTGAATGAAAAGAAATTCTGATGAATCTCTGATGAATTTCACACAGGTGACACAATGCTTCTTCCCCCAGGCCAGCTCACTCAGCTTTCTTGCTGCCTAAATCCTCCTATTACTCACCAGTTCTAGATTTCCATTGGCACAGGGACATTTTTATTTTGGATTCACTCAGGAGGCTGAAGCTCTCTAAAGCATTTGCCATTCATGGAGACAACCTACCCTCAGCTGCTGGCATTCAGGACTGCTCCTCTAGGATGAAAAATCTTCATATTTTCACTGGGCCAAACCCTGTGCCCAACAGGGGGATCTGGACACAGTCATCTGTCTCGTGCTCTGCATGCCTGTGAGGTCCCATCCCTGATCAGTGAGAGTACTGCCCTCAATTTTAATTGGAGCATAACTATGAGCTATGCTTTGTACCATGATAAAAGAGAATGGCCAGGAAGTGCCAGGAGATTAACCACTTGGCTATACAGGGATCAATCCAATGGTCTAGTTATCTAAAAACTCACTCTTTGACAGGGACCAGAATCGGATCTTCAAGAGTTGGTGCAAGAAAGTGCAAGGGTAAGGGTATGTGAAAGGAGTGTGTCTGCTCCTTTAAGGGTATCTGGTCAAGGACCTTTTTTCAGTGCAGCAAGGGAAAATAAGAAAAGGAGGAAGCCATAAACAAGAACATACAGGGACACAAACCTGACTGACACATGATAAGGGAGATGGTGATGAGAACCAAACTTGGTCAGTCACACTAATTGATGAAGGCGTGTGAGAATGTTTATTCCATCGGGTCATCTGATCAGGGATATTGTCAATTGGGAAACCAAGGGAAAAGCGGGAAGCCAGAAACCAAAATACACCAAGACCCAGACCTGACAAAGCAAACATGGAGACAATGACAAGAAACAAACCTCACCAGTCACACTAATTGATGGGCTATCAAGAAACTTCAAGTAAAATCAACATGGATTTGGGGATTTTGCAACTGATAAGACTATAAAACGGGGGGTGGGGGTGGGGGGGGTGGGCGCGGGCCTGGACTGGGAGGGGTTCAGAAATCAATAGAGCTGTACAAACCTATGGGGGACATGCAGGGGAAGTGGGGAGCAGGAAGGAACAAAGAAAGGGGTAGACATAAAAGGGTATAAGAGGGGCCAGTCACGTGAAAAACGGGGGCAGTCAGTACACTTGTCTGGCTGATCCCTGTGCCTAATCACCGCAGTCTGTCCTATCATTTTATATTTTCTTATCTATCTCTCTGCATAATATCACTCTCTATCCCATGGGTATGTGTGCTTGTGTCCTGGTTTCGGCTGGGACAGAGTTAATTTTCTTCCTAGTAGCAGGCATAGTGCTGTGTTTTGGATTTAGTAGGAGAAGAATGCTGATAACACACTGATGTTTTAGTTGTTGCTAAGTACTGCTTATGCTAGTCAAGGACTTTTCAGCTTCCCATGCTCTGCCAGGTACACAAGAAGCTGGGAGGGGGCACAGCCAGAATAGTTGATCCAAACTGACCAAAGGGCTATTCCATACCATATGACGTCGTGCTCAGTATATAAACTGGGGGGGGTTGGCCGGGGAGCAACGATCACTGCTTGGGAACTGGCTGGGCATCAGTTGGCGGGTGGTGAGCAATTGCATTGTGCATCACTTGCTTTGTATATTGTTATTATTATTATCATTATTATATTGTTGTTATTATTATTATTTTTAACCTTATTTCAATTATTAAACTGTTCTTATCTCAACCCAGGAGTGGTTTTTTTTCACTCTTACTCCTCCGATTCTCTCCCCCATCCCATCGGGGTAGGGGGAGTGAGCGAGCGGCTGCGTGGTGCTTGGTTGCTGGCTGGGGCTAAACCATGACAGCTTGCAAAGACTAAGTGCCAGCTTCTGGTGAGACCTGTATGTGCGTGAGTGGAATTTGGTGCTAGCTACTGGAGTCAGACCTGGGGTGTAGGCACCCCTGGCCTGTGGTGTCAGCTACTGGAGCGAGTGGGGGTCTCTTGCCTCCAGCCACTGGGGCAGGAATAGCATGTGTTCCCAAAACCAGCTACTGGGGGGACCATCATGAGTGAGGTGGGTGAGGGGCACTGCACCGGTGGCTGGAGCAGGACTGCAGGTGCAGGCTGCTGGGGAGGGCCAAGTGTCTGTATCTTCCCCAAACCTGGTGTGTGGGGGGTGTGCATGTGTATGCACTAGCAAACTTTAAGCTGGACTAGCCAGCGAGTAGGGGGGCCTCGGGTCCAGGGGATTGCTGGGACTTGCAAATGTGGAGTGCATGAGGGATGAGTGTGTGAGTACATGCATGTTTGCTAGTAAGCATAAGCATCAAGATGGACTAGCTGGCGAGTAGGGAACCAGTGAAGCGAGTAAGGGGGCCCAAGATCCAGGCAGGGGTGCTGGGCAGACAAAGGGGCCATGCCAGTACTCCAGGGACCTGTGAATGTGTGTGTGCTTGTTTATGTAGAGAGTGTTGTGTGTATGCTTTCACTAGTGAACTTCTATTTCTACCAGCTGAAGAGGAGGAGGGGACTTTGCTGTCTATGTTTATGTTTTATGTGAATCCTGTATGTAGGTGCTGTTGAAGGCAGCACCTTGTCTGTGGCAATCTGTGTGACTGGCTGTGTCAGTGTCCTCTGTGTGTGTGTGTCTGTCTGTCTGTCTCTGTGTGTGTGTCTCTGGGATACTTGCACAGCTTCATTACTGGTTGAATCTGCAACCAGGAAAGCGGCAGCTGCGTCCCTCAGCCTGGACAGAGACCCTGAGTCCCTGGGTACTGGGCTGGGCTCCAGGGGCCAGGCAGGAGAGGTCCTGGGCTGGAGCGGTCCTGGGCCGGAGCAGCTGGAGGATGCAGCTGCACTTCTTACATCACCTAACAGGCATAACTTGTCCACAAGCATAATTCTTCCTACTTGTCCTTCCATGGCTACATGCAAGTTGCTTATTAAGGACACTGTAAAGAATGTATTTGGAAAAAAAAAATACTGTTCTAGAAAATTGATAGATTTGTCATCTAAACCCATAGAGACATATCTCCCTTTAAATACCGAATGGTCTTCATTGTGGATTACAGTGAGAAAGAGCAGCAGATAGAGAGTGCAGGTACAGCATTTTACAGCAGCTGAAGTGCTAGGCTCCATTTGGTCAGGCTTTTCAAAGGGAGCAAGTGAATAGAAAGGCTTTGATTTTACTACCAAGCAGTTCCCTAAAGTGACAGAGGAGAGAAAATTTTCACTCTAGCTTCACCAAAATACAGTAGAAAAATCCTTCAGTTCTAGTTTTGTCATCTCCTCGCTCTTGCTTTCTCCTGTCTATATATACCTTCAGGGCTTCATTTTTTCTTATCAGTCAGCATGAGTGAACAACTCCAAGTATCAAAAGTCTTGTACCTTTGGCAAATCCAAAAAAACCCTGCTATTTTTGATGGAGCAAGAAAGTACTCAACAAATCCATCCTCTTTTTGTGTTCTCTCACTGCCAGATCCAAAACTCTGTTTCTTGTTTACAATTTCAAAAAGATGATCTGCTGGGATTCTTTTACTGTATGGTTTGATCCAAAATGTACACACAGTTGCCTAATTGTGAATGGACAGATAGTATTATTTTCTGATCCCTAAGCACAGCCCAGATTCTAAAATGTATATTCTCACTGCCTTAAATGAGATACTTTAAATGTTGAACACCTTGTACAGCTTTCAGCAGAACACAGATAGAGACAGAAGACTGTTGGCAGGGAGAATTGGCAAACTCTTAGTAGAGTATGGTTTCACTGATATTGTTTTCTAGTGTACATGTATAGCTGAGGATGACAATTGACCTCAGTGGTTCCATTTTGAAGAACAAAAAGGCTTGGCACGGTGAAGCAAGTCTGGTGTGTAAGCTCCGAGATCATGATGGAAATCTTACTTCTTGGTAGATTCCCAATGTGCCATGCAGTCTGTGCCCTTCCAGGGTTCCAAAGAAATCCTTTTTTTTCCCCTCAGAAATATGAGAATTATTCTGAATACTGGCAAGTCCAAGGTTATGGTTGTTTTCACACAGTTTCCTTTTCCTTTGGACTGTATTTTGGGAGGGTTGAATAGAGAATAATCAAGAATCATTCCTCAGGGTCTGAAATATCATGACTTCTGGATTTCCATACAGCCAGTGTTTAACAGCACATGACAATATTATCTAGAAGTTTTTTTATAACATTCCTGGCAGCCATATTAATGACAATTACCTACAGACAATTTCAAAGGTTGACTACAAGTATTGCACAGTTCATGGAAAAATAGGCCTTCTTTGACTAGCAGTTATACACATAGCTTATTCACTTATCTGGTTATAGATTATTTTTTTAGACACACAAATGTCACATGTATTTTTAAGGACTTAAATGTTATTTTTCACTAATCATATCTTAGATCATAAAGGATTTTGCCCCTCTGTTACACTGTCAGTTTCTTCCTTTTCCTTACAAAATTCAGCTTTCATTTTATAATCCACAGCAAGATCAAATTTCGTGTTCTTTTAATGCTCCATTAGCCTTGTGAACCCCTCCACATAAATTAGAGGAGTTACATGGGGCTATGGAATAGGCAAACATGATCATTTACAAATAAAATAGCATTAGCTGCAACCATGAATTAATAATGGAAACGCTAGACTTGCCTTCACTGCCACCAAGATCTTGTCCTGCTTGGGACAGAGGTTATAGCATTCAGCCAGAAAGACTTTCCCAAAGGCTCCTTCTCCGAGTTCTCTTTTAAGAACAATATTGTGGCGCTTGATGTGCTGAACAACTGTGAACAGAACACAAAATGGAGGTCAAAAGTGAACTGCAAGGCTGCAACAGGAAGGGGTCTGTGCTTACAGCCACATGGAGACAGGTTTGCCTGTACAGTGCAGCGCATATCATTAAAAGAATCAACGTGCCTATATGTCATTCATTAGCACTTTGTCCAAAAAGAATGTGTTAATATATTTATATTTGGAATGTAGTGCATTTGCTGGATAAGAAGACATAGAATTAAGAGTCATCTGGGAAAAAGCTATTTATCATTGTGCTTGGATGAGTGCTGTAGAGCATACATAACAGTAAATGCTGCTGGGTAAACGATCCAGAGTTTGGGATATATTCAGATGTGGACCAACCTCAGGCTCTGTGCTTGACCACATGCATGTTCCAAACTGAGTGTCCATTTACTTAGAAACTATCTTATCTCCATTACTAAAGAATGTAAAAAGGAGTGCTGCTATTAACAGCAGTGGAGAGAAATGACACAGCCTGTCCCCCTTGCTATCACCAACTTTGGGGAAAGCAGCCACAGTCTATGAAAGGAAAATACATATTGTCGTGGTTCAACCCCAGCCAGCAGCTAAGCACCACGCAGCCGCTCGCTCACTCCCCCTGCCCCGATGGGATGGGGGAGAGAATCGGAAGAGTAAGAGTGAGAAACACTCCTGGGTTGAGATAAGAACAGTTTAATAATTGAAATAAAATAAAGTAAAATAGTAGTAGTAATAATAACAATATAATAATGATAATAATAATATACAAAGCAAGTGATGCACAATGCAATTGCTCACCACCTGCCGACTGATACCCAGCCAGTTCCCGAGCAGCGGGCCAACCCCCCCCAGTTTCTATACTGAGCATGACGTCATATGGTATGGAATAGCCCTTTGGTCAGTTTGGATCAACTCTTCTGGCTGTGCCCCCTCCCAGTTTCTTGTGCACCTGGCAGAGCATGGGAAGCTGAAAAGTCCTTGACTAGCATAAGCAGTACTTAGCAACAACTAAACCATCAGTGTGTTACCAGCATTATTCTCATCCTAAATCCAAAACACAGCACTATGCCAGCTACTAGGAAGAAAATTATCTCTATTCCAGCCGAAACCAGGACACATATGTTCCAAATCATAAGTCTATGAAGATGCAACCTCAGAACACTGCATATATACTTAATAATAATGTGTACATCTGTGAGGTGAGCCTGGTGCTGGAATAAACTAGAAGAGAGACCTGGGATGCCCTGAGCCACCTCCAACATAAGCCTACCAGGAAGGCAACATGCCTGAGAAGCACACCTCTTGTGGAGACTCAGCTGCCGCTCAACCAGGCACCAGAAAACCCACTGCCAGCATGAAAACAGGCTCGCTGCACATGGTCTGATCCCATGAAGGGATGCTGTGGGGCCCTGAGCTCCCAGCTAGCCACTCCCAGTGTGCCACCACTTGCCTGCAGGGCTCGGTAGTGCCAGAGGTGCAATGCCCAGCTGCCTTCTCACAGGCCTGCATGCTACTCTGTCTCTTATTTACAGGGTGATGACTAAATGTGCTGTTTTCAAAGGGTGGGGAGAGACTATTAAACACTTTAGTGCTGACATTAGTGCATAACAAAAGCTAAGCTATGAACGAGGCCTTTGCTGTAGGGTTCTTCCAAATGAGGTTGGGGGCATGGGTCTGTAGAGGGTACAGAGCCAATATTTATTTAGCTTTTTAGCTTCCATTTTGACAAACTCTAGAGTGCACGGCCTACAAACAGGAGTACTCAATGTACCCTGCACTTGGGTGATATGCATCTTTAAGTCCTTCGGATCCCAATATTCCCACTACTCATACCAATACCCTTTGGCTCCAACACTCTATCAGACACAGACAGAATTGCTGTGATCACATTCATTTCATATAACAGCCAGCTTGTTGGACAGCACAGTATGGAAGAGTGGCTATTTGCAGTGCCAGGCCCACAAAAACCTGTTCCTGCCATTGCTGTGATTGCAGGGTGAGGCAATTATGAAAATGGTCCTCCTTTGTATGACAGGTCTCTCATTAAAACTGAGAAGCCATGCTTTGAAATAATAGCAAAATAGACATCAAATGAGACCACAAATTACAAACATTTTTGATTCTTATCAGACTCTGGTCTACTGTAAAATTAAGTTATATTATGGTAAGATACACACACGTACACACAACTTTTTGGCCAGCTGCTCAAATGCTGAGCAGCTTCCCTACAATCAGTAGGAATATACTCTTTATTTTCATTTCCTTCTCAGCACTGGCTTTTTAAATAAAGCATAAAATACACTTAGCACAAGAGACAGGCCTGAACCAAAACACATCTTTTCCTCACAGATGCAAATTAATTGGCTTACTTCACCTTTACTAATATTCATAGCAAAACAAATATCAAGGCTGAATTACTGTCCTGGAGCGTTACCTAAATACAGGATACATGATATACATCCAATTATGGTCAGACCAGTCGGTTTGAGTGGGAGGAGATGGAGACTGTGAACAGTTTTGAAGATTTCTTTTCTACTAGAGAGGCAGGACTCCTTTCCACCCAAGTCCTAGGAGGCCCTTCTGTGCCTCCCAATGCCATTGGGAGCCAGGACAGCAGGCAGTGGTGAGGGATTAGGTGCTGGGCTCCCAGACAGACAGCCTAGCCCAGATTTTTCACCTTATGGACATCATGCGGGCTTAAAGGCTACTGTGACCTGTACTTTAAAAAATGCTTACTAATAAATGAGCCATTATTTTTTGCCAGCATTAGAACTTGCCTTTCACCAGCTGTTCTCATCAGGGCAGAGATTGAAACCATGAGGTCCTGTTTTGTTCCTGTTCATGTTCAGCCAAAACTGTCATTCAGTCCTACCTCTTTGGGGATTTCTCTTTCCTTCTACTTCCCCAATAGCACTATAAGGCTGTCTCCCTTCCTTTACTAGAGAGAGAAGTTTAGCTCCACATTACAAGTGTAATAATTTTAAAATGTTCATAAAACCCATTAACTTCTATAGGCAGAGAGCATGGCTAAAATCCTGGCCTACTGGAGTCAGCAGCAAAACCCCACTTCAGAAGAGGCAAGTTTTCATTTCATTCTCTTTAATACCACCATCAAAGACCTGGTGATAAACACACTCAACCGCTTAAATTTTGTTTGGGTCCTCTCCATTTTGAACACAGAACAGCACCAATGTTTATTCTAGTGGTAAAGAGACTATTTTGTCAAGATTCTGGAGGACTTCACAAACAATAAATAAGAAACATGAAATATTTCTGTACAGTACACTTACAGCTGCTGCTAAATGCTCTTATATAAACCAAGCATTTAAATAAACAGCCTGTCCCATACCAAACTGTCAAATGCAAAACATAGCAAGCCGCAAAAGTGATCTGTACAGAATATGTTTGCAACTTGTCACACTCTATCCATCCCTGTTACTTTTCTGAGTTGAACTGAGTTACTAAATAAATAAAAAACGACAGTAAATGTGACTAAATGGGCACAGAATAAATATAAGAACAATGTAAGTAAATCAAACACATGTGATAGAAATATGAGCTAAGGAAAAAAAAATCCATTTAGCACACTCAGGGACAAGCCATAACAACACTGTCATCAGTAGGAGGAGATTCCAGCAGTAGATACACTGAAACATTCAAGTTAAAATCTGCTTTCAATTAATATCAGGATACAGCAAATTATCTCTGTTAAAGTCCAAGGGATTATCCTGGATATACACTGAAGAAACAAAGCAGAATTTGGCCAAGGAGGTGGCATAACTGAATTACCAAAGACGTAGTCTCATAACAGTTTATCACAGGCAAAGACACACAAATGTTCAAAGGGTCATTATATATATTCCTCCTTTTGGTTCTAAATGGTGGTTGCCTTTGAGCTGCTATTTGTACTTTTAAAAATCACTACCTGTAGGCATGGGCTTTAACTCCCCAGGAAACCTACCTTTGATTGTGAGGCTGAACAGAGAGGATCACACCATGTTCTGGACTGGGTCACAACAAAATGGGAATCATAGAATCGTTTAGGTTGGAAAAGACCTTTAAGATCATCCAGTCCAACCATTAACCATGTCCTGGTTTCGGCTGGGATAGAGTTAATTTTATTCCTAGCAGCAGGCATAGTGCTGTGTTTTGGATTTAGTAGGAGAAGAATGTTGATAACACACTGATGTTTTTAGTTGTTGCTGAGTACTGCTTATGCCAGTCAAGGACTTTTTCAGCTTCCCATGCTCTGCCAGGCGCACAAGAAACTGGGAGGGGGCACAGCCAGAAGAGTTGATCCAAACTGCCCAAAGGGCTATTCCATACCATATGACGTCATGCTCAGTATATAAACTGGGGGGGGGTGGCCGGGGAGCAGCGATTGCTGCTCGGGAACTGTCTGAGTATCCGTCGGCGGGTGGTGAGCAATTGCATTGTGCATCACTTGCTTCGTATATCATTATTATTATTATCATTATTATACTGTTACTATTAGCATTACTATTTTACTTTATTTCAATTATTAAACTGTTCTTATCTCAACCCAGGAGTGTTTCTCACTTACTCCTCCAATTCTCTCCCCCATCCCATCGGGGTAGGGGGAGTGAGCGAGCGGCTGCGTGGTGCTTAGTTGCTGGCTGGGGCTAAACCACGACACTACACTACCAAGTCCACACTAAACCAATCAAGGGTAGACTAGACTAAACCATGTCCCGAAGTGCCACATCTACCCGTTTTTTGAACACTTCCAGGGATGGTGACTCCACCACCTCTCTGGGCAGCCTCTTCCAATGCTTGACGACCCTTTCCGTGAAGAAATTTTTCCTAATATCCAATCTAAACCTCCCCTGGTGCAGCTTGAGTCCGTTTCCTCTCATCCTATCACTACCTACTTGGGAGAAGAGACCAACACCCACCTCACTACAACCTCCTTTCAGGTAGTTGTAGAGAGCGATAAGGTCTCCCCTCAGCCTCCTCTTCTCCAGGCTAAACAACCCCAGTTCCCTCAGCCACTCCTCATAAGACTTGTGCTCCAGACCCTTCACCAGCTTTGTTGCCCTTCTCTGAACACGCTCCAGCACCTCAATGTCTTTCTTGTACTGCGGGGCCCAAAACTGGACACAGTATTCCAGGTGCGGCCTCACCAGCGCCGAGTACAGGGGAACAATCACCTCCCTGCTCCTGCTGGCCCCACTAGTCCAGATACAAGCCAAGATGCTGTTGGCCTTCTTGGCCACCTGGACACACTGCTGGCTCATGTTCAGCCGGCTGTCGACTAACACCCCCAGGTACTTTTCGGCCAGGCAGCTTTCCAGCCACTCCTCCCCAAGCCTGTAGCGCTGCATGGGGTTGTTGTGACCCAAGTGCAGGACCCGGCACTTGGCCTTGTTAAACCTCATACAGTTGGCCACGGCCCATCGATCCAGCCTGTCCAGGTCCCTCTGCAGGGCCATCCTGCCCTCCAGCAGATCGACACTCCCACCCAACTTGGTGTCATCTGCAAACTTACTGAGGGTGCACTCAATCCCCTCATCCAGATCATCGATAAAGATATTAAACAAGGCTGGCCCCAAAACAGAGCCCTGGGGAACACCGCTCGTGACCAGCCACCAACTGGACTTAACTCCTTTCACCACTGCTCTCTGCGCTCGGCCACCCGACCAGTTTTTTACCCAGCATAGACTACGCCCGTCCAAGCCATGAGCTGCCAGCTTCCCAAGGAGAATATTATGGGAGACGGTGTCAAAAGCTTTTCTAAAGTCCAGGTAAATGACATCCACAGCCTTTCTATCATCTACCAGGTGGGTCACCAGGTCATAGAAGGAGATCAGGTTGGTCAAGCAGGAAAGCTCAGGATCACCTCACCACTGCATTAAATTCACTGTGTTGGATGTGACTGATTTCAGCCACAGACAGCAAGACATTCAATGGTATAAGTGTAAAAATGTTTGTGTGCTTAATTAAAAAGTAAAACGCAGTGACAGTGTAAAAGTGCTTTTTCCTTGGTCACAAAAAAAAAGGTCTAAACATTTGACTGCCTCATAGAATCAAAGAATCATAGAATGGTTTGGGTCGGAAGGGACCTTTAAAGATCATCTAGTTCCACCCCCCCTGCCATGGACAGGGACACCTTTCACTAGACCAGGTTGCCTAAAGCCCCATCCAACCAGACCTTGAACACTTCCAGGGAGGGGGCATCCACAGCTTCTCTGGGCAACCTGTTCCAGTGTCTCACCACCCTCTCAGTAAAGAATTTCTTCCTAATATCTAATCTAAATCTTTCAGTTTAAAACCATTGCCACTTGTCCTGTCACTACAGGCCCTAGTAAAAAGTTTCTCTCCATCTTCCATATAAACCCCCTTTAAGTATTGAAAGGCTGCTTATTGCAGGTTTCCCCAGACCTTTCTCTTCTCCAGGCCAAACAACCCGAACTCTCTCAGCCTTTCCTCTTAGGAGAGGTGTTCCAGCCCTCTGACCATTTTTGTGGCCATCCTCTGGACCCGCTCTAACAGGTCCATGCCTTTCTTGTACTGGGGACCCCAGAGCTGGATGCAATACTCCAGGTGGGGTCTCCCAAGAGCGGAGTAAAGGGGAAGAATCATGTCCCTTGACCTGCTGGCCACGCTTCTTTTTATGCAGCCCAGGATACTGTGGTGGTGCATTCCCCCCCCGGCTTTCTGGACTGCAAGTGCAAACTGCTAGCTCATGTCCAGTTTTTCATCCACCAACACCCCCAAGTCCTTCTCTGCAGGGCTGCTCTCAATCCATCCATCCCCCAGTCTCTATCGATATTGGGGATTGCCCCGACCCAGGTGCAGGCCCTTGCACTTGGCCTTGTTGAACTTCAAGGTTCACATGGGCCCACTCCTCAAGCCTGTCAAGGTCCCTCTGGATGCCATCCTTTCGTCCAGCAAATCATCTGCACCACTCAGCTTGATGTTATCTGCAAACTTGCTGAGGGTGCACACAAATCCCACTGTCTATGTCATTGATGAAGATATTAAATAGTATTCATCCCAGTACAGACCCTTGAGGGACACCACTTGTTACTGGTTTCCACTTGGACATTGAGCTGTTGACTGTAAGACTTTGGACGCGGCCATCCAGCCAATTCCTTATCCATCTAACAGTCCATCTGTCAAGCCCATATCTCTCCAATCTAGTGGAAAGAATGTTGTGGGGGACTGTATCAAAGGCCTTATAGAAGTCCAGGTAGATGACATCCGTAGCTCTTCCCTATGTGACCATTAAACCATCTAAGCTGACCTTTTGCACGACATGGAGCATAGTACTGAGTGAAATAGCTTGTATTTGGCAGGAGAATACCTCCAGAAAGGGATTGTGCCAATCCTGATTTGAAAGTCTGTGCTATTTTTTTTTTTCTCCTTTTTTTTAGCCAGCTTGTCTAGCTTTCGCCTGCCTCATTGGCTTTTAGGAGACTTTCTCTACTAGTTTAAACACCCCTTTAAGGTCTTGTATTTTTTCACTGTGAAGGAATAGTTATACATAATCAACATTCTTCTTGGTCTTCTTGGTAAGGCAAAGAGATGGAAGCCCCTCCCTGGAAGGCATTTTCTCCAGTTTGCCAGTCACTTTTATGGCTCTTCTCTGGGCAAATTTGCAATATCCTTTAGAAAATAGTTGTTTTCTGTTGTTTTTTCCAACTGGAAGCCACATTCTTGTATCATTCTCCACAAGGCTGTAATACAAACATAAAATCAGCTCTCTACTTCTCTGCACATCTAAAGATCACACTAGTCCTCTTAAGGCTAGGTTTTTGAAAATTATGCAGTTGTGTGTGTGTGTCATCTTAACACCTCACCCAATTACAATATCACAAGTGCTAGAAGTTTCAGATGTTTTCCCATATACCTTATGAACACAGCAGAGCAGAAGAGAGATCTCTGTCCTTACAGATTGGCTGCAACAGGGGCTCACTGCTTGATGAAATCCCTGGAAGCGTTCAAAAAAGGGGTAGACGTGGCACTTTGGGACATGGTTTAGTCTAGTCTACCCTTAATTGGTTTAGTGTGGACTTGGTAATGTTAGGTTAATGGTTGGACTGGATGATCTTAAAGGTCTTTTCCAACCTAAATGATTCTATGATTCTATGATTCTATGAACAGTAAGACCCACAGGAAACAGGCTCCATCAGCACTGCTCACTGAACTACTAACACTAGAGACCTTTAATGGGTGACTTGAAGAAGGCGCTTCCATGTGAGTGGTCTTCCTGGAAAAAGAACTGAAGACACCTATGAGAAGAAAACCTGTAGGCATTTCCTAGTTGTCAAGAGCTACATTTGATGATAAATCGGATAAATTTGTGTTGTTATAGCCAAAACTTTCAGATGTTTTGTTTACAACTTAAATACTCCCAGGAACTACATTTTAAAGCCCAAAGTTTTCATTGCCTTGACTGAGAATTAGGCTTCCTTCCATGATATAGTGCTGCAATTCCTGGGAGGGTGCCCAGATGACAGTCCTTCTCCCCCACAGTGGTGGGGGCACCACAGCTCTTGCCCGCTGTAAATTAATTTTGCTGTAGTTACATCAGCACCTCTCTGGCTGAAACTCGGTGTTTGCTATCTTTTAGATTTTATATTTGATTTCTGGCGAGGGGGGTTATCTCAGCCTTTTGATACAGTAATTGATTTATTTTATTTGGCCAAGATCCTTTCAGTTTGGCTACAGATAGGCATATTGCCATGCTTTGTTAGATCCTTAAAATCAAAGAACAACTACTTAATAATAAATCAGAATAGCAATGTGTCCTGGTTTTGGCTGGGACAGAGTTAATTTTCTTCCTAGTAGCAGGCATAGTGCTGTGTTTTGGATTTAGCATGAGAATAATGCTGATAACACACTGATGTTTTAGTTGTTGCTGAGTACTGCTTATGCTAGGCAAGGACTTGTCAGCTTCCCATGCTCTGCCAGGTGCACAAGAAAGTGGGAGGGGGCACAGCCAGAATAGTTGATCCAAACTGGCCAAAGGGCTATTCCATACCATATGACGTCATGCTCAGTATATAAACTGGGGGGAGTTGGCTGGGGAGCAGCAATCGCTGCTCGGGGACGGGCTGGGCATTGGTCGGCAGGTGGTGAGCAGTTGCATCACTTGTTTTTCCTGGGCTTTGTTCCTCTTTTTGCTGTTTTCCTTTTCACTACAATTTATTATTATTATTATCACCACCATCATTATCATTATTATTTTTATTTTATTTTATTTCAATTATTAAACTGTTATTTTCTCAACCCACGAGTTTTCTTACTTTTGCCCTTCCAATTCTCTCCCCCATCCCACTGGGGGGGGGAGGGTGAGCGAACAGTTTGTGTGGTGCTTAGTTGACAGTTGGGGTTAAACCGCGACACAATGCTATCATTGTTTTAAATGCATGAGCATTATGAGCTAAATTCACCTTTCAGGAAAACAAGAATACTGACATTGACATTTTTTTCAAGAATGAATTTGACCTTACATAAGAAAACTAAGGTACGCAAAGCCCTCGAGCCTTAGTAACTTGAAATTGGTTTTGATTTCAGTGATCAGCATATATTAAATGTAGGTTTGATCTATTATGTGCTAAAAGAACTGGGATATATCAGAATAATGGAAAGCTAAATTTGGCTCACTGTGTTAAAAATAAATGGCAGATATTATTCAGTCTGTATTTTCTGTCTTTGCTGCTTCCATCCCACTACCAGCTTTCCAACACAGTATGGTAAATCAACTCTAAGCAGAAAACTGTGCTGAATTTTTGACCATCCTGGGGTGCATTAGGCATAGTATAGCTAACCGGTGCTGCCTCACCTCAAGTACTGTGTGCAGTTTTGGGCTCCACAATATAAGAAGGCTGTAGAAATACTAGAATGTGTCCAAAGGAGGGCAACCAACGATGGTGAAGGGAATAGAGGGCATGACTTATGAGGAGTGGTTGAGGATACTAAGTTTGTTCAGCTTAGAGAAGAGGAGACTGAGGGGTGCCCTCATTGCTATCTACAGCTTCCTCGTGGGGGGGAGTGGAAAGGGAGGTGCTGATCTCTTCTCTCTGGTGTCCGGTGATAGGATGTGAGGGAATGGCTTAAAGTTATGTCAGGGGAAGTTCAGATTGGATATTAGGAAATAGTTCTTCACTGAGAGCGTGGTCAAGCACTGGAACGAGCTCCCCAGGGAAGTGGTCATGGCCCCAAGCCTGTCAGTGTTCAAGAAGTGTTTGGAGAATGCTCTTAGATATATGGTTTAATGTTTAGGTTGCCCTGTGTGGAGTTAGGAGTTGGACTCAGTGATCCTTGTAGGTCCCTTCCAACTCAGGATATTCTATGATAGATTCTATGATTATATTTTTCTACATTTCAGACAAATAAGAAGGAGGCCTCCTTTGTTATTTTATTTTGTACTATGCATAGAGGGTTTTAAAGACATTATTAAATTTTGGGCCACTGAACATGTACATTTTACACATAACGAGCATTTCTACAATATAACATGGTAGCAGAGTCAAAGACTTAGCAGGTTCCTATAAAGCTGCATGCCCCTCTGTTTCTGTGATCTTTAAGATTGTTTCTTTGAAACATTAACTAATTTTGCCCCTTTCAGTTCAGAAGGTTCCAATGCAATATAAAATCAGGCATACAAATTAAAGTGACTATGCCACTGGAATTTTTAGGATTCCTAAAGTGGAGAAGCTTATATAATGACAGTGCCTGCACATCTTCCACTTTTTGTGTCTGTTGGACAATGTCAAATAAGTTTGACAAGGGAGCAATAGTGTCAACAACATACAGCCCCTTGCAACAGGTCTGCACCAAATAAAGCCCAGGGCCGCTTACCCCTTAGCAGATCAGAGGCAACACCATGCTATCTATGCCTCCATGGCTGCAGACCACCAGGCACCAGCCATCTAGTTAGCACATAGCCTGTCTGTCCAGCTAGCAAGCCAAACACAGGTAAGCAGAGTCCATAAAGCAGGAGCAGAGGGATCCTCAGTTCCACTGCAGCCAATAGAAATCCAGGTCTGCTGCTCAGCAAAGTTCCCTTCAGACATCTGTTTAAATAAGGGCTTTGTAAATTTTCACTGACATGTATAAATTCCCTTCCACGAGTAAATAAAACTTTATTTTAACGAAGAAGAACAAACACAGATGCATTAATCGAAAGTCAGCTATATATGTCATGTCAGCAGCTAATGAATAATAAAGACCCATACTCCTTTAGGGTAATGACAGCTTTCTACAGGATCCCGCATGTTAATGAACTGTCAGAGCTCCAGTACTAACAGTGAAAACACAACCAAACAATGACCAAATAGGACCTTTTAGAGCTGTAGCCCATGATGAGGCTGAGGACGAGTTCAGTCTCTGCCATTAGGCTTTCAGGACCTAAAAGCATCTTGGTTTTGAGTTGATAATTACAGTGTGCTGAGCCAAGCAGCTGTCACTAAGGAACAGGAGCTGCCCAAACACATCAAAATGTATAGAAGTTTACTGGCTGATTTATCACACCATAATTAACTCAGTTACAGACTTTTGAGACATGGAAGTGAAAGACAGAAAGAGGGAGAAAAAAGAAGGAAAGGGAAGAAGAGGTTCAAAGAGCTTTGAACATTTTGTCCCAGTCAGTTTCCAAGAAAGAGGAAAACACTAGGAGAGATTCAGTCGAAGAATGCCCTCCCACAGCCCACTGTTTCTGGAGAAGTGGCTGTTGGGCAGATACCCAAGAGATGTATTTCCCAAAGCACACAGATGCAGTCTTTGCAGATATGTGAACCCTCCCTGAATGGCAGCACACATGCATACCAGAGCAAACAAGAATGGCAGAAAAGGCTGAATGAACTTCATTCAGGATTTGACATACTATGTCAATATAATGAACATGACAAACGAGTGTTACACTCATAAGCAGGCTGAGTTGGCAGCTCCAACCAATTAGTACCTGGTTAATTTTATGGTGATAGCTAGTACAAATGTATGACATTCTATAAAACCTTAATAGATATTACCATAAATCATAGCCATCTTTCTCCCCTGTTCTCCTTATTCCCAGACAGTACTTACAATTCAAGGGAGGAAGTGAGCAGGCTGCACAGCATCAGAGAAGATGGAGAAGGGAGATAGGATTTTCTCTAAGACAGAGCAGCTTGAAGATCCTCACACCCCATATGCAGCAGAGACGCAGGCAGTGTCCACCCCTAGTAGAGTGGTAAGTTCAATCTCTGGAGAAGGGGAAGGATGGAAGCTGGTGACTTCTGGCACCAAGAGGAAGGCTCCTGCCCCACCTAAGGGCTTACAATTGCAAAATAGGTTCACTGCCCTCAAAGTTGAAGAGGACCCACATGTACCTACAAGCAAAGGACCTGGTCCACCTAACCCTAAACCATGCAAGACAACCAGGAAGAAGTGGCAAGTTATCTTAATGGGTCAATCCCTGCTGCGGGGAACAGAGGCACCCATCTGCTGACCTGACCTATCAACCAGAAAGGTTTGATGCCTGCTGGGGCTCAGGATCCAGGATGTTGTGGAGGGACTGCCGAAGCTTGTCTGGCCCTCTGACTACTGCCCCCTGCTTTACTTCCATGTGGGCGCAAATGATACTGCCAGGGGAAACCTGGACAGGATCAAAAGTGACTACAGAGCTCTGGGGGCAGTAGACAAGGGCATGGGGGCCCAGGTGGGCCAAAAACTGTTTCTGGGAAATCAACATGCTCGGCTGCTTCTCTACAGTGCCTGTGCACTAATGCACACAGCATGGGGAATAAACATGATGAGTTAGAGATCTGTGTGCAGTTGCAGGGCTACAGTCTTGTTGGGATCAAGGAGATGTGGTTGGATCTGGTTTCTCTTCAGGTCATATAAATATTTCGCCTTTTATAAAAGATTTCCATGGAGAGGAACAGGTACAAGTGTCGAGGAATTCTATGACTGAAGTGTTCCAATGGAGGGATACAGGCTCTTTCGGAAGGACAGGCTGGGAAGATGAGGAGGGGGAGTTGCCTTATATGTGAGAGCAGCTGGAATGCATGGAGCTCTGCCTGGGGATGGAAGAGGAGCCAACTGAGAGATTATGGGTTAGAAATAGAGAGGACAGGCAAAGGTGACATTATGGTGGGTGTCTGTTATGGGGTGCCTGACCAGGAAAAACAAGTGGATGAGGCCCTCTATAGCCAGCTAGAAGAAGACCCTGGTCCTCATGGGGAAGTTCAACCACCCCGATATCTGCTGGGGGGTCAACACAGCAGGGCATAAGCAATCCAGGAGGTTCTTGGAGTCCATCAATGACAGCTTCCTCCTCCAATTGATAGGGGAGCCAATGAGGAGAGGTGCTCTGCTGGACCTCATACTCACCAACAAAGAGGGGCTGCTTGGGGACGTGAAGGTCAAAGGCAGCCTTCGCTGCAGTGACCATGAGGTGGTGGAGTTGAGGATCCTCAGGGCAGGGAGGAGGGTAAAAAGCAGGCTCACAACCCTGGGCTTCAGGAGAACAGACTTTGGACTCTTCAAAGTTCTTCTTGGAAGAGTCCCATCAGATAAGGCCCTGGAGGGAAGAGGGGCCCAAGAAAACTGGTTAATATTCAAGGATCACCTCCTCCAAGCTCAAGAGAGGTCCATTCCAACGAGCAGGAAGTCAGGCAAAAAAGCCAGGAGTCCTGTGTGGATGAACAAGGAGCTCCTAGCCAATCTGAAACAGAAAAAATGAAGCATACAGAGGATGGAAGTAGGGACGGGTAACCTGGGAGCAATACAGAGATGTTGTCCAAGCATCCAGGTATGCATGTCTGAGCATCCATTTGGCTAAAGCCCAAATGGAATTGAATCTGGTCAGAGATGTCAAAGACAAGGACAACTTCTATAAGTACATAGGTTACAAAAGGAAGACTAGGGAAAATGTTGGCCCATTACTCAACAAGACGGGGGACCTTGGTTATACAGGACATGGAAAAGGCTGAGGTACTGAATGCTGCCTTCACCTCAGCCTTTACTAGCAAGACTGGCCTTCAGGAATCTCAGGCCCCTGAGACCAAGGGAAAGTATGGAGTAAGGAAGATGTACCCTTTGTGGAACAGGATCAGGTCAGGCAATACTTAAGCAAACTGGACATCCATAAGTCCATGGGCCCTGATGGGATGTACCCACGAGTGCTGAGGGAGCTGGCAGATGTCATTGCAAGGCCACCCTTGATAATCTTTGATCAATCATGGTGACTGGGAGAAATGCCCAAAGACTGGAGGACAGCAAATGTCACTCCTATCTTCAAGAAAGGCATGAAGGAGGACTCGGGGAACTACAGGCCAGTCAGCCTCACCTCGATCCCTGGGAAGGTGATGGAGCAGCTAATCCTGGAAACCATTTCCAGGCACAGGAAGGACAAGAAGGTCATCAAGAGTAGTCAGCATGGATTCACCAAGGGGACATTGTCCTGGTTTCGGCTGGGATAGAGTTAATTTTATTCCTAGTAGCAGGCATAGTGCTGTGTTTTGGATTTAGTAGGAGAAGAATGTTGATAACACACTGATGTTTTAGTTGTTGCTAAGTACTGCTTATGCTAGTCAAGGACTTTTCAGCTTCCCATGCTCTGCCAGGTGCACAAGAAACTGGGAGGGGGCACAGCCAGAATAGTTGATCCAAACTGGCCAAAGGGCTATTCCATACCATATGACGTCATGCTCAGGATATAAACTGGGGGGGTTGGCCGGGGAGCAGCGATCGCTGCTCAGGAACTGTCTGGGTATCGGTCAGCGGGTGGTGAGCAATTGCATTGTGCATCACTTGCTTTGTATATTATTATTATCATCATCATTATTATATTGTTATTATTATCATTACTATTTTACTTTATTTCAATTATTAAACTGTTCTTATCTCAACCCGGGAGTGTTTCTCACTCTTACTCTTCCGATTCTCTCCCCCATCCCATCGGGGTAGGGGTAGTGAGCGAGCGGCTGCGTGGTGCTTAGTTGCTGGCTGGGGCTAAACCACGACAGAAGTCATACTTGACCAACTTGATAACCTTCTATGATGAAATGACTGTCCCTGTAGATGAGGGGAGAGCAGTGGATATTGCCTACCTTGACTTCAGGAAGGCTTTCGATACTGTCTCCCTTAAGATCCTCATGGAGAAGCTGTTGATGTGTACGGGCTGGATGAACAGACAGTGAGGTAGATTAAAAGCTGGCTGAACAGCCGGGCCCAGAGGATGGTGATCGGTGGAACAAAGTCTAGTTGGAGGCCAGGAGCTAGCAGTGTACCCCAGGGGTTAATGCTGGGTCCAGTCTTGTTTAATGTCTTCATTAATAATCTGGATGATAGGTCAGAGTGTACCCTCAGGAAGTTTGCTGATTACACCAAACTGTGAGTAGATGGTATGCCAGAGGGTCGTGCTGCCATCCAGAGGGACCTCAACAGGCTGCAGAAATGAGCTGACACTAATCTCATGCAGTTCAACAAGGGGAATTGCAAAGTCCTGCACCTGGGGAGGAATAACCCCATGTACCAGTATATGATGGGGGCCACCCAGCTGGAAAGCAGTTTGGCAGAAAAGGCCTTGGGGGTCCTGGTGGACACCAGGTTGAACATGAGCCAGCGGTGTGCCCTTGCAGCAAAAAATGCTAATGGTATCCGGGGCTGCATTGGGCCTAGAGAAGATAAGGCTCGGCAGGGGGGTAGGGGGGTGGGTGTCTTATTAATGTATATAAATACCTGAAGGGAAGGTGCAAAGAAGAGGGAGGCAGGCTCTTGTCAGTGGTGCCTAGTGACAGGACAAGAGGCAATGGGCACAAACTGAAACACAGGAGGTTCTGTCTGAACATCAGGAAACACTTTTTTACTGTGAGGGTGACTGAGGACTGGAACAGGTTGCCCAGAGAGCTTGTGGAGTCTCCCTCCTTGGAGATATTAAAAAACTGTCTGGACATGGTCCCGGGCAACTGGCTCTAGGTGGCCCTGCTTGAGCAGGGGTGTTGGACCAGATGACCTCCAGAGGTCCCTTCCAACCTCAACCATTCTGTGACTCTGTGAAAAGTACGGATTTATTGATGCACTGATGGAATTTCAAGTGAAATGGATTTCAATAATTTTTTTATTTTCTTTTAAACACATGCAATTCCAGTACTTTGCAATGGAGCCTGAAATGCTGTATTCAGAAACAGATATCTGGTGAGAGATCTAAGAGAGAAAGAGAGTATGTGGAATTATTTATGGGAAGACCTTTTCTGTCCTAGACAATTTATATATCCCTCTTTATTGGACAGATGCTCAGTGTGGTAGAACATATCTGACTCAGTTTATATACTACTGCTGGTTACCTGAATCTTTTTGCTAAAACAATAATAACACAAAGATTTGGACTACCATGGCAATGTAGCAGAATGCAGAGCGTCAGCTCTGCACATCTCCCAGGAGCACCATAGCAAAGTCTCAAGCCCTCATCCTGCAAACATTTATGCACAAGCTGAATGTCATGTACGGTGATTAGTTTCCCTGACACCATGTGGGTTTCATTGCAGCACACAAAACCAAACACAGACTTATGTATTTTCAGGATCAGGACCTAGTTAACACTAGTCAGCTGTGAGTTAATGCTTCTGTACTTAATATGCAGCTTACTAAATGTGATAGAATTCTGTTTGGTACAGTTTGGGGGTTTGGTTTTTTTTCACAGAACACCATGTATGTTGTTTCAGCATTAATGCTGAAAGTGAAATACTGTGTAGTCGCTGATGTTTGTTTGTTTATAATGTTTAATGCAGCTGGGAGTGGAGGTACAGAAGCCTCATTTAAAAGCATGTACTTTTATTTAACATTAGAGAACTCCAGTGGACATGTTGCCCATTTGTGATTCCCTAGTGGCTGCTGTTTTTCACAGGAATTAATGTTCTTAACACAATGCATCTATATAACATCTTTCTTGTGCTGATCAAGTATCAGCAATTTGGTGACTAATGCATTCCATTGCTTATGCTATGCCAGATTATTCAAATGCCCTCTGGTAGAAGTGATTATGGATTATTTCTAATTGCAAAATAGTGCCACACAACAAAATTATGGTAAGAGAGAACGAGAATGTATAATAAAAATGCAGGAAAATGCCTCCTGTTGCACTACAGGAAGATCCTTATGTGGATTGTGCTTAGTGCAAACATCAAGCTGTGGATTAGTGTTACTGTTCACAAGACAAATAGGTAGCCTGGCATCAGTCTTTACACCCTTTGAAGTCCTGCACATGCATATGCATGCACACACCCATGCACAGATCAAGGAAGGTGCCTATTATAGTATTTAAGCTATGCAAAGCTGGAGGCAAAGGTTTCTGACCTAGATCGTATACCCTTAAACTACAGTTTGTGCTGTGAAGTTAAATCAGTCAGGATACAGATATGGATATCACTTAGTTGCACATCCAACACTCACCAACTGCACTGGGAATCTTTAGAATGACTTATCAGAGAAACAGATCAGGCTCCCAGCAACACTTCAGAAATGTATGTACAAGTTCACAGCATAAAGAGGTAGAAAGAACCTCCTCTGAAACAGTTAAAGACCTTAATGTACAGGTGAAACATAGTAAGTAGTGCAGTTACTATTAATTACAATATTTAGATATTTTTTCAGTTATTTGCTGCAGTGTTGATTGCTGCTTCAAAAATCAGCATTTCATATTGTGGTGCATTAAACCCAGCCAACAGCCTCTCGCTCACTCCTGGGACAGGGAGAAAATAGAAGGAAGGCGAGAAGACTCATGGATCGAGATAATGACAATTTAAAAGGGAAAGCAAAAGCTGTGTGTGCAAGCAAAGCAAAAAGAGGAATTCATTCAGTACTTCCCATGAGCAGGCAGATATTTAGCCACTTCCTGGGAAGCAGGGCTTCAGCACACATAGCAGTTGTTTGAGAAGACAAACACCATAACCACGAACATCCTCCCTTCTTCCTCCACTCACTGAGCTTTTATTGCCAAGCATAATGTCATATGGTATGAAATATCCCTTTGGACAATTCAGCTCAGCTGTCCTTGCTATATCCCCTCCCAACCTCTTGTCCACCTCCAGCCTACTCGCTGGGGGAGGGGGGAAAGGAAGAGAAAGACTTGACGCTGTGCAAGCACTGTTCAGCAATAGTCAAAACACTGGTGTGTTATCAACACTGTTTTAGCCACAAATGCAAATATTGACTTCTGTTTCTGACCCAGGATGTGTTTTATCCCAAGAATACATTAGGTGCACAGGACTGGCCAAAGACCACTGAAATTAGTGGAAAGACTACCGGTGACTTTGATGGAATACAGATTGGTCTTTGAGCCTAACACTGCTGAGTTCATTGATTTATTTCAAGGGCTGAATTTGGCTTTGACAGATGTAAAGCAGTTCATCCCATGTACCAAAGTACTCCTTAATGAATTGCATACATTTTAACTCCACCCTTCTACTCCCAGGAATTTACACCATTTTTCTATTAGCACTGCTAAGGAGCCCCAGCACTTGCATAAAAAAAAAAAAAAAAAAGAATGACTGAACTACTGAACTACATATAGGCATTTGTACTTACAGTTGTCTGGCTTGAGCTGACTTTTGGCAATTCCAAAGTACTGGGGATTTTCGATTATGGGAATCTTTGTCATCCCAATGATGACTGCATCAGGATCCCCCTCAGAAGAAGATGGAGTGTTACTGCCATTTGAGATGTGATGGAGGGGACTTGTCGAATCGTCATCATTGCTGATAACTGAAGAAGGACCTAGAGTTAGAAACAAAGATTCTCCTGTAACTCAGAACATTTTCCCTCCCTCAGACAATTCTTTTTTTTTTTTTTTTGACCAGTTTGTCCTCCATCCCACTAGTCAAGAGCTCTCTTTATGTCCCTTCCTGATCTTACCTCAGGAATGTTATACATCTGACCATTAAGAGTGGGAATGTGATATAAATTTTTGTACTAGAGATCACCTAGACTACATCAGGGTCTAGCATATTGTGTCACTGGGAAAGATCTCCAAATTTGATGAACTCCTATCATTCTCAGAAATAAGCTATGAAATACATGCATTAACTTTTTTACCTTATGCCCTACTCTGTTCACACTGCAATAATTCCTTTTCCCACAAAGCTGGCAAACGTCCGCCTTCCATTTGAGGTGGCATTATAACATGACAACAGGCATAGAGGAGATGGGCTCATCCTAACGTGGGAAGCTGTATGATTCCTGAAGGACAAAAATGGCTGAGCGCCAAAATCCAGAGGACAATTTTCACAGTCACAGTAGGTGCAAGGCAGACACTCAGAAGAGCAGTGGAAAACACTCTTCCCACCCCACCGTGAGATCTGGGGTCATTTCACAGGGGCTTGTCCAGCCCAGGGGAACATTTCTCTGCCTTATGAGGCCCCATCAATACCTGAGTCTAGTGACCTTCCAGAAGGAGAGGTTTATTTTGATCAGTAATTTAGTGACAATTTTTGTTTTTTTCTCAGTTTGTGCTTTGTATTTTTAATGAAAGCACCATGGAGATAAAACCTTATAAATGGGTAAAAATAACCAACCTGCTTAGCAGAGTTCCGCTTATGTGAGCTGCAGGGACCTTTGATCTAACACTGAGATCAGAGCAGATAACATTTGAACTCTTGTGATTTAACCCCTGCTAGCTAATTCTATGTTATATCCTCCAGTTTACATTCAGAATTCAAAGAAAATCAGCATCACCATTAAACAATGACATTTTGCCTAATCTGCCCATTGAAGAGCTGACTGAGACCACAAATATCAATTTTCAGATCATTGTCCATCCACATTAACCAGGGATTTTGGGGTAGCATTTACATCTCCTAGAACGGCATCCTCAGATGACACCTGTGTTTGTCCCGCAGGCAAAAGTGACAGGCAAGGTGACAGCAGGGTTCACAGCAATCAAAGAAGGGGGCAGCAGAAAGGACTTTGGGGAAGACAAAAAGCTGTGTTTACTCTGAGTCGACAGCCACTCCTTTGAAGCCCCAGACAGGTTTTAGGTTGAACAGAAGAGGACAGTGCAGAGGCAAGACGAGGATTTGAGTATCACCTGTGCATAGATGGCATTTGTGTTTGCAGGAGAGTCAGGGGATGCAGAGGGAGAGAGGATGGGGACCAACAGCAGATCTTGTGGATGCTTCACGGAGGGCAGGAGAAAAGATGGGGAGGATATACCACACACACACACAAAGGAACAAAATAAGAACCAGGACAGGCCCAGACACATCAGCCAAGAAAGGGCAGCTTTAAAGAAAAGAAACTTAGACTCTCTTACAGTTTTGTGGTTCACAGTATCATAACAAAAGCACTTTATCATTACATAGCATGGCTTACAGGAATAAAACATAAATAATTTGGCATGTGGCTATTTCGACCATAGCTTTAGAGGCTCAAGCATACTCCCACCTCTATCCTTCTTTCTTTTCTCCCCAATTGGTTTAATGGTGCATGAGGGAAATCTAATTGTTTGAAAAAGTACTTCCTCCACTGGCTTGAAACATTAGAAGTAATTTTTCAAATGCCTTGTACTTCACTGGAAAGTCACTGTTGACAAATGTAAGTGAAGCCTAGATCTCTGCAATTTATCAAATGGAATACTAATACCAAGGCTGGTTTTGTCATTACTGATCACCCAAATCCTCAAAAGACTGATTCTACTAGGAAAGCTACCAGGATTAAGATTTTGGTGAAGATTTTTCCAATGAAGTGCAGAGCCTAACAAATCGTTGGTCCCTCAGCACACAAGACACATTTTTTAAGTGCATATGAGTTTGTGTGCAGTAGAAATAGAGTGCAAACACATGAAAAAAACTTGTTCATTTTTTCTAGATATTGTCCTTAGGTCTCCAAACTTTCTGAATGTCAAGTTAATGGCACCAAAAAGCAAGCAGACAAATACACATTTTTTTGGAAACAATACAGTCTTTTTACACTAATACAGCTTTAGTATGAGGGTCAAATCCCTTCCTTTACAGCGAATGGATGAATTTTCTTGGCTATGCACTCGTCTAAGTCTTTCATCCTTGCTGTTCTCTGCTTCACAGGAGGAGGCTCTTTTGTCATTATTTGCTTCTACCATGCATACAGCAATGGCATGGAAAAGTGTCCATTACCGATTTCTAGGATGGTAAAGCAGGATATTGAAAAGGAACTCATAGCAGCTATGTGGGTACTTGGCTGCTGGCCAAGATCAATCCACCACACTCACCTAAGCAGTCTCAGGCAAAAAAATAGAGGCTTGCAAATACAGAATCAGAAAGAACATATGGTTCTGGTTTGCACTTGGCTTGCTAGCACGTATGCCCAGTCTTTAGTTTAGATGGTCACAATCACTGTATCCATCTACTTCTCCCTCCACCTGATGTGCTGACAATATAGGCAGTCTACTGTAGGATTGCTTATAGTGATTACATTTGTGCTGATGCCTCAATAACTATGACTTCTTCCATGAAAAAGGATGTTGATTACTAGGAAGATTTATCAATAGATCTTGCACTAGCATTGGGTCTTCTTGCTTCAAGTCCTTGTTCCCAGAGAAACAGAGACCAGTCTGTGCAGAGACATGGTGATGGCACACCATCAGTCAAAATCAGGACAGTGAGTGCATATCACCAGTCAGCATCAGCTTTGTTGGATTTTCAGCCCATACTGAATCTTCTCTCTTTTTCCTTTTGGGATGCATGTATTTTTTCACTAGTTAAATACCTTGTTCTCAAAAAGCACTTACACAAGACTTCTTTCCCCATGAGACTCACATATTTGCTGTAGATTCCAAGACATTATTTTTTTCTGCATGATTAAAAGGCAAGTTTTATACTTCAGCAAGAACAGAGACTCAAATGTTCTTCTTGTCAAGATAAGATCCAAGTTTCTTAACAGAATATACATCTCCTTTTTAGCTCAGCTCTTGGATCCCTGCCTATCTTCCACTTCCTCTAGAAGACAACTCATCAGTCATGTCTTGGCACACTTTTTTCTGACTGGGATGCTACAAGCTTTATTTTAAATGCTCTTTTACATTCCTGAATTCAACAACTATAGGCAACTGTGATATTAAATAATGTTTATGCAATTGCATATTAAGACTGCAATAATTAAGACTGCATATTATTAAGACTGAATAAGACAGCCCACACTAATAGAAAGTAATGCAATTGTAGCAACATTATTTTATATTATTGGCCTCTTAAATGCTGCATGCTGAATACAGGGCATTGAATTGAAAGGCATAAATAGAACACAAAAGGAAAAAAAATCAAAGCTAGCTGAATAAATGTTGTGGTTTAACCCCAGTTGGCAAAAGGACTGTGGTGGTTTGACCCTGGCTGGATGCCAAGTGTCCACCAAAGCTGCTCTATCACTCCCCTTCTCAACTGGACAGGGGAAAGAAAATATAACAAAAAAGTTCATGGGTCAAGATAAGGACAGGGAGAGATCACTCACCAATTACCGTCACGGGCAAAACAGACTTGACTTGGGGAAAATTAGTTTAATTTATTACCCATCAAAACTGAATAGGGTAATAAGAAATAAAACCAAATCTTAAAACACCTTCCCCTGATCCCTCCCTTCTTCCCGGGCTCAACTTCACTCCTGTTTTTTCTCTACCTCCTCCCCTCGAGCAGCGCAGGGGGACGGGGAATGGGGTTGTGGTTAGTTCGTCACACGTTGTCTCTGCCGCTCCTTCCTCCTCAGGGGAGGACTCCTCACACTCTTCCCCTGCTCCAGCATGGGGTCCCTCCTACAAGAGACAGTCCTCCACGAACTTCAACATGGGTCCTTCCCACGGGCTACAGTTCTTCATGAACTGCTCCAATGTGGGTCCCTTCCACGGGGTGCAGTCCTTCAGAAGCAGACTGCTCCAGCGTGGGTCCCCCACAGGGTCCCAAGTCCTGCCAGCAAACCTGCTCCAGTGTGGGCTCCTCTCTCTCCACAGGTCCAAAGGACCTGCCAGGAGCCTGCTCCAGTGTGTGTTTCCCACGGGGTCACAGCCTCCTTCAGGCACATCCACCTGCTCCAGCGTGGGGTCCTCCATGGGCTGCAGGTGGATATCTGCTCCACCGTTAACCTCCATGGGCTGCAGGGGGACAGCCTGCCTCACCATGGTCTTCACCATGGGCTGCAGGGGAATCTCTGCTCCGGTGCCTGGAGCACCTCCTCCCCCTCCTTCTTCACTGACCTTGGTGTCTGCAGAGTTGTTCCTCTCACATATTCTCACTCCTCACTCCAGCTGCACTTTGTGTCCCAATCAGTTTTGGGTTTGGTCCCCCCCCCCCCCACCTTCTTAAATATGTTATAACAGAGGTGCTACCCCTGTCGCTGATTGGTTTGGCCTTGGCCAGCGGTGGGTCCGTCTTGGAGCTGGCTGGCATTGGCTCTATCGGACATAGGGGAAGCTTGTAGCAGCTTCTCACAGACGCCACCCCTGTAGCCCCCCCCACTACCAAAACCTTGCTACGCAAACCCAATACAATAAGCTTCCCAAAGACAACCTGTCTCGTCTCTCTTCAGGTGGTGGACCTGTTCAAAGTAATTTCAGATTCTTCTGCAAATTCATTCAGAATGAGCTTATTAAAGTGATGCTCTTTGCTTTACAGCTGTTGATGCCTTTAATGTGGGAAAGCTGAAGGCATGGTACTACTATGCTTCCCCAGCAGTTTGGCTGTGTGGAGCAATAGCATTTCTTGCCTCCCTCCACCTTCCAACCAACCTCTCATCTCATATCCCCATACCTGCCAGCTCCTGAGAACACAGCCATTGGTGTTAGCCTTAGTGCCATCATCTCAATATTCACTGCCACACTCAGTTGCCAAACAAATATGGAGTTAATATTCCATCCTTGGTTGTGAAAAAAACCACAAGAATAATATCACCCCAAAAGCAACATTATACCCAAGTCTAGCCTGCTGAAACACAATGCTCTTCACAGCTCAAACAATGCATATCCTTCTATCCCAGTGCCTAATGTGCAACACACTGAGCCAAAAACTACATTGTAGATGTTAAGTTTGTGACTCAGAAAACTGAGATTTGCCAGGCTTAGGTGTTTAGAGGATAAATAATTTAATGTCTTCTGACAGGTATCATTAATGTATTTAACTGATTTGCACCCACCAGTGCTTATTTTAGCTTGTGTTATGTCACTCCTTGATATATGAGGTGAGAAAAACATTCTGAAACTGTCCAAGAAGTTCAGTTCCCATCCAACAAGCATGTTCCCAGGAAGTCAAGGGAACTGGAATGGCAGTTTTTTCAGAGAGCTAGAGAACTTCCCTATACCCAGCAGCCAAATGCCTCTACACCCCTTCCAACAATCTCTGAATTAAAGAACGGAGGAAGCTCCTCGGAGATCTCTGGCAGGAGAAACTGGCTGGGAACAGAGGTTTAAACTCAATAAGCAGCCTATAAGACTATGTTCACCTTCAACCATTGCAAAGCAAAGTGGAGAGATTTGTTTGAAAATTGTGATGGAGCCACACCACTCTGACATCACCTTTCACTTGGGGTGTCAAGGCTCCAAGGTGTTTTCCTTTTATTTTCACATGAAAGTCAATGTTTTCTCTTTCCTTATTTGCTGCAGCTTCATGAGAAGACTAAATTATGTTCTCATTGTATTGTTTTGATGCAAAGAAAATATGCTACAGTGACAGATTATTTTCTTTCCTAAAAATAATAATTTAAGTAATATGTAACCTCGAGGTCAATTACATAATAGGTATGTTAGTCAGCTTTACAGTATTAATTTTTCAGGGTTGCTAGGTGTCAAAAGGTCAGTCACACTGACATAAATACCTTTTGCCTAAAATGCCTGTTCTTCTTGTTGGTAAACTTTTTATTTCAGATGTTTAACTCCTCTACAGAGCAAGGAACATGTAATATGGGCAATTTCAATTGAAATGTCTGCACGCAGGTTTTAGCTAGTCAAATATTTCATCAGGACTCTTTGTTGTTGCTTTTAATCTGAGTCAAAAGCTGCATATTTGTTTGCTTCAGTTTTATTCTGGAGCAGTAACTTCTAACTAACTATCTTTTTTCTCATAAATTATCTATATTTTTTGTGTATGCACACATCCACACGTTCCTTTATGCACAAGCCTAGAGCATTCCAGAAGTCATAATATCTGCAAGGGAGGTTTCTGACTATGGAAAACTCCCAAGAATCCGCTAAGGGACCCTTTCATAAAGCCAGGTCTGTTGGGAGCTGATGGGATTCACCTGACCAAGTGGGGCAAGAGGGTCTTTGACAACAAGCTGGCCAGAATTATAAGGAGAGCTTCAAACTAGATTTAGGGGGGAAGGGGATGGAGTTTTGAGCAACAGAGAAGAGCCAGGGGCTGCTGATGTATTAGGAACCAATAGGGAAACACATGTGAAATGCCTCAAAGGAATGGAGGCTTGTTCCTCTAAAAAGGTGACATGGTCAATAGCCCAGCTGAAGTACCTCTATACCAATGCACACAACATGGGTAACAAACAGGAGTTGGAAGCCACTGTGCAGCTAGAAAGCTATGACCTAATTGCCATCACTGAAACGTGGTGGGATGACTCACATGACTGGAGTGCTGCAATCGACGGCTATAAACTGTTCAGAAGGGACAAGAAAGAGGGGCGGGGAGTGGGGGGGTTGCCCTCTATGTAAAGGAATGGATTGACCACACGGAGCTGTCTTTGAAAAACAGCGATGAACAGGTCGAGAGCTTATGGGTAAAATTTAGGGGCCATGCCAACAAAGGAAACCTTGTGGTTGGTGTTTACGACAGGACCCCCGACCAAAGGGAGCCTGTTGACGAAGCATTTTTAGTTCAACTACAGGAAGCATCATGATTGCAGGCCCTGATCCTGCTGGGGGACTTCAATCACCCTGACATCTGCTGGAAAAGCAGCGCAGCAAGCTGTAAGCAGTCCAGGAGACTCTTGGAGTGCATCAAGGATAACTTCTTAATCCAGGTGATAGACAGCCCAACCAGAGGAGAAGCATTACTGGACCTGTTGCTTACCAACACAGATTAAATAATTAGATGGGTCAAGATTGGTGGCAGCCAGGGCTGCAGTAATAATGCCCTGGTGGAATTCAGAGTCTTGAGGGATATGGGCCAGGTGAAGAGTAGAGTCAAGACCCTGAATTTTAGGAGAGCAAACTTTCAGTTGTTTAAGGATTAGTGGATGGGAAACTGCCCTCAGGGCCAAAGCAGCTGAACAGAGCTGGCAGCTCTTTAAGGGCATCTTTCTTAGAGCACAAGAGCTCTTGATTCCCATGTGTAAGAAATTGAGCAAGGAAGGCAGGAGACCTCCTGGTCAAAGTAAAGTGTAACAAGGAAATGCATAGGGAGTGGAACCAGGGACATGTATCCTGGAAAGAATATAGGGACACTGCCTGGATGTGTAGGGATGGGATCAGGAAAGCAAAGGCACAGTTGGAGCTGAATATGGCATGGAATGAGAAGAATAATAAGGGCTTCTACAGGTATGTTGAAAAAAAAAAAAAAGCAGGATTAAAGAAAATGTACTATCCCCTGATAAAAAAGACAGGAGAACTAGTAAAAATCAACATGAAAAAGCTGAGGTACTCAACAATTGTTTTGCCTCAGTTTTCAATGGCAATTGCTCTTCCCACATCTCTCAAGTCCCTGAACCGCAAGGCCAGTACTGGGGGAACAAAGTCCCTTCCTTTGTAAGAGTAGATCAGGTTCAAGACCACCTGAGGAACCTGAACATACACAAGTCCATGGGACCTGATGATATGCATCCCAGGGTCCTGAGGGAATTGGCTGATGTAGTCGCTAAGCCACTCTCCATCATATTTGAAAAGTCATGGCACTCAGGTGAAGTCCCCAGTGACTGGAGAAAAGGGAAATATCCCACCTATTTCTAAAAAGGGTAAAAAGGAGGACACTGGGAGCTACCGACCAGTCAGCCTCACCTCCGTTCCTGGTAAAATCATGGAACAGAGTCTCCTGGAATATATGTGATCAGAGGTGATTAGAGACAGCTAGCAGGGCTTCACAATGGCAAATCGTGCCTGACTAATCCAGTGGCCTACAATGGAGTGATATCAATGACATAGATAGTGGATTGAGTGCACCCTTAGCAAGTTTATAAATAACACCAAGCTGAGTGGTGCAGTTGACACGCCTGAGGGATGGGATGCCTCTCAGAGGGACATTAACAGGCTTGAGGAGTGGGACCGTGCAAACCTCATGAAGTTCAACAAGGCCAAGTGCAAGTGCCTGCACCTGGATAGGGGCAATCCCCAATATCAATACAGACTGGGGGATGAATCGATTAAGAATAGCCCTGCGGAGAAGGACTTGGGGGGTACTGGTGGATGAGAAGCTGGACATGAGCCAACAATGTGCGCTTGCAGCCCAGAAGGCCAATCGTATCCTAGAATCATAGAATCATAGAACCATAGAATCGTTTAGGTTTGTAAAGACCTTTAAGATCATCCAGTCCAACCATTAACCTAACATTACCAAGTCCACCACTAAATCAAATAAGGGTAGGGTAGCAATTTCATGTTTCCTGGCTTGGTGGCTAGATTATTTATAATGAAAGTAAAAACTAGGAATCATTAAGGTTGGAAAGGACCTCTAAGATCATCAGTCCAACCATCAGCCCAACACCACCATGCCCACTAAACCATGTCCCAGAGTGCCACATCTACCCGTTTTTTGAACACTTCCAGGGATGGTGACTCCACCACCTCTCTGGGCAGCCTGTTCCAATGCTTGACGACCCTTTCCGTGAGGAAATTTTTCCTAATATCCAATCTAAACCTCCCCTGGTGCAGCTTGAGTCCGTTTCCTCTCATCCTATCACTACCTACTTGGGAGAAGAGACCAACACCCACCTCACTACAACCTCCTTTCAGGTAGTTGTAGAGAGTGATAAGGTCTCCCCTCAGCCTCCTCTTCTCCAGGCTAAACAAACACAGTTCCCTCAGCCACTCCTCATAAGACTTGTGCTCCAGACGCTTCACCAGCTTTGTTGCCCTTCTCTGAACATGCTCCAGCACCTCAATGTCTTTCTTGTATTGAGGGGCTCAAAACTGGACACAGTATTCCAGGTGCGGCCTCACAAGCGCCGAGTACAGGGGGACAATCACCTCCTTGCTCCTGCTGGCCACACTATTCCTGATACAAGCCAGGATGCTGTTGGCCTTCTTGGCCACCTGGGCACACTGCTGGCTCACGTTCAGCCAGCTGTCGACCAACACCCCCAGGTCCTTTTCTGCCAGGCAGCTTTCCAGCCACTCTTCCCCAAGCCTGTAGTGTTTCATGGGGTTGTTGTGACCCAAGTGCAGGACCTGGCACTTGGCCTTGTTGAACCTCATACAGTTGGCCTCGGCCCATCGGTCCAGCCTGTCCAGGTCCCTCTGCAGGGCCATCCTACCCTCCAGCAGATCAACACTCCCACCCAACTTGGTGTCGTCCACAAACTTACTGAGGGTGCACTCAATCCCCTCATCCACATCGTTGATAAAGATATTAAAAGGCTGGCCCCAAAACAGAGCCCTGGGGAACACCACTCGTGACTGGCCGCCAACTGGACTTAACTTCATTCACCACAACTCTCTGGGCTCGGCCACCCAGCCAGTTTTTTACCCAGCGAAGAGTACGCCCATGCAAGCCATGAGCTGCCAGCTTCCCAAGGAGAATTCTATGGGAGACTGTGTGAAATGCTTTGCTGAAGTCCAGGTAGATGACGCCCACAGCCTTTTCTTCATCCACCAGGCGGGTCACCAGGTCATAGAAGGAGACCAGGTTGGTCAAGCAGGACCTGCCTTTCATGAACCCATGCTGGCTGGGCCCGATCCCCCAGTTGACCTGCAACCTGATCCTGGGCTGCATCAAAAGAAGCGTGGCCAGCAGGTCGAGAGAGGTGATTTTCCCCCTCTGCTCTGCTCTCGGGAGACCCTACCTGGAGTACTGCGTCCAGCATTGGGGCCCCCAATACAAGGAAAACATGGATCTGTTAGAGCGGGTCCAGAGGAGGGCCACAAAAATGGTCAGAGGACTGGAACACCTCTCCCATGAGGAAAGGCTGAGAGAGTTCGGGTTGTTCAGCCTGGAGAAGAGAAGGCTCTGGGGAAACCTTATTGCAGCCTTTCAATACTTAAAGGGGGCTCATAAGAAAGACAGAGAGAGACTTTTTACCACGGCCTGTAGTGACAGGACAAGGGGCAATGGTTTTAAGCTGAAAGAGGGTAGGTTTAGATTGGACATAAGGAAGAAATTCTTTACTGTGAGGGTGGTGAGAGACTGGAACAGGTTGTCCAGAGAAGTTGTGGATGCCCCATCATTTTAAGTGTTCAAGGTTGGATGGGGCTTTGAGCAGCCTGATCTAGTGAAAGATGTCCCTGTCCATGGCATGGGTATTGGAGTAGATGATCTTTAAAGGTTCCTTCCAAACCAAACCATTGTATTATTCTATGATTCCAAGTTGGTCACTGAAAGCCATGAGATCTACAGGACACAAGGACTGATGTGCAGGTCAGTAGGTCTGGGATAGACTGGCACGGCATGTCACCCAAGGAACCTACTTCACAGGACAGAAAAGCTCTGTAGGAAAATTGGTGAAGTCTCAGTTTTTCTTAGTATTGATTGTGCAGGACAAAAGATGAGTGGCCCCTTCTCCTCTTGCTCTGCTCCACGACATACTCTCCAGGGATGTCATCAGGGAAGCCTTAGTCTGTGGTACAAAGATTACTGATTTCCTTCTACTTTCAGTCAGAATGGGAGTCATTTGTATAACAGATATCGCAACCACAATCTGGTACATATCTTCAAAGTCTTAAGCACTGTAACCAATAAATCCTCACAGTTTGTCCTCTGTGAGATAGATACTACTATTATTCCTGTTTTGGAGGCAGAAAAAAGAGTTCTGCATGGCTCGCTGATTTGCCCAGTGATGTAGGCAGGATCTTTGTCAAAGTCACAACCAGGAATTGCTGCCAAACCACTGAGTCCCTTGACTTATATCCCTCTTCCAGCTACAGGATTAATGGTGGCTATAAAGCTGCCCACTGCTTCATGGACACATTTTCACTGTCTGCTGCTCAGATGATGTGTCCTGTCATAAAGAATGATGAATTTATGGCCTCTCATTATCGGTAGTCAAATGAAACAGATCTGAGACAAAAATCTAGCAGGAATGTGGTGCATTAATCAATACAAATATGTGAGCCAAAGAAGTAAGGATACAGGGAAGCAGAACATTTTAAAGAAAGAAGGAAAGAAATAATGATTTATCTTTTTTAATATACATCACCAAGACCATTAATTATAGCCACCTGCACATTTGGATATCTAGGAAACGTGGGTAAAATGACAATCCTTCAAAAATATTATAGTGAAAAAATCACAGCAATAAGAATAAAGTTCAGCTGGAATGCACTTGTTGGCATCAAGCAAAAAAGAATAATTCAGCCAAAATTAAATCCTCCTTGCCTTTCATTTCCTTTTAAAGCTATTTAATACAACAATCACTTCCCTACACACTTTTCATAAATAATCCAAGGGTTAACAGTCCCATTTCTAGGGTTGGGAATGAGTTCCTTTGTTTTCTGGAAGATAAATACAATGTGTACAGAAGCAACACAAGTTTCCCAATGCTTCTTAGACAGTTTTTATCTGAGAGAACAGCAAAGCTACTTGGAGTAGTCAACTGGAACAATTCTGCAAATTCTGTTTAGATTGATATGGTTAGACATAGTTAGAAGATATGTAGATATGGCAGACCATGGAGAAATTCTCCCTGATATTTAACTTACATTTGTTTAAAAAAAAACCAACAAGAACAAACAAAAAAACCCCCTTTGCTAATGAAACTATTTCCCTCCTTTAAACCCTCCCTGATTTATTTCTTAGAGTTCAGAGGCACTATCTACAGGACTCTCCCATCCAAGCAAATCAACTGAAAACATGACATGGCAAGCTATAAGAATGCTCAGAGACCTGAGGAAAAACTGGAAGAAATGAGATTTATTTTATCCTAAAGAAGACATGTCTGAGGAGGTGCATGACAACAGCCTTCAAGACTGTTGCATAAGGAAGGGAACAATATTTATTTCATGTCTACACTGGACAGGAATGAAAAGTTGCATGATAAAATTGCATCAAGAGAGACTGAAGTGAGATGTTAGGAAGACTTCCTCAGGCAATGGAATTGTTCATAAATTGTACAGAAATTTCCACTTCTGGAGATCTTGAAGCCAAGTTAGGTAAATGTCTGTCAGGAAAGATACATAGTTGACACAGGCTTAGGACAGGGAATAATCTCCCAAGTCCCCTTCCAGCTTTAATCTTCCATGATGCCAAAAAGGTAGACCTTGAGGGGTCTTACGGCAGATACTTTGGTCTCTTCAGATGTTGATTTATGTCTATTCAGAACTGAATGAGGCCTGTAGCTGAACAAATATATAATATATATGATTAAACTACATACATTTCACTGCATTAGCAGGTTACTTCTGCAGGCTTCAGTATCAAGATAGGTTTAGTCAGGAGAGAAGCACATCAGTAATGCATGAATCCACAGTTTATAGTGGATTATTGCTATTAGAATACAACTTATTTAATTGCATTCTTCACATACAATTAATTTCAGGGTTTAATTTCCTTATCTTAATTGCTTCTGAACAGTTTTTATTAGTGGAGGTGTTAGCCACATAGCACTATAACACAGTCTTCTACAATTTTTCGTTTTCTGTGAGTGGAAGATTTCTATAGTCCACAAAGACTGCATGAATTATAAAGTCTTACATTGAAATATACCTCTCAATTTGCTCTCAACAAACATTTCAGCATAATAGCTTCAAATTAATTTTTCATTTACATCCACACTAGCTAACCTTAAACATGACATTCTGCACAGAAGCAAAATTGAACGATTACACACAATCAACTCACATACCATGCTCAAGTTACAAACAATCTCTGCAGAAATGTGGTATCACTGTTTACTCAACTCTTATTTAGATGATCGTCATGGTTTAGCCCCTGTTGGCAACCAAGCACCACACAGCCGCTCGCTCACCCTCCCCCTCGGTGGGATGGGGTAGAGAATCAGAAGGGCAAAAGTAAGAAAACTCATGGGTTGAGATAAGAACAGTTTAATAACTGAAATAAAATAATAATAATAGTAATAAAAATTGTAATGAAAAGGAGAACAACGAGAGAGAGAGAAACAAAACACAGGAAAAAAACCAAGTGATGGAACTGCTCACCACCCACCGACAGACACCCAGCCAGTCCCCGAGCAGCGATTGCTGCCCCCCAGCCAATTCCCCCCAGTTTATATCCTGAGCATGACATCATATGGTATGGAATAGCCCTTTGGTCAGTTTGGATCAACTATCCTGGCTGTGCCCCCTCCCAGTTTCTTGTGCACCTGGCAGAGCATGGGAAGCTGAAAAGTCCTTGACTAGCATAAGCAGTACTTAGCAACAACTAAACCATCAGTGTGTTATCAGCATTCTTCTCCTACTAAATCCAAAACACAGCACTATGCCTGCTACTAGGAAGAAAATTAACTCTATCCCAGCCGAAACCAGGACAATGATCCTGCAGCCCAACTAAAGATTTCTTGGACTTGCATTGAGTCCAAGCCTGGCTCCTCTTCATCTCCAAGCATTCCCCAGCCTCAAAAACAGTTTTTGAAAACAAAATCCCAAGGCCCACCTACACTGGAAAAGGAGAACATGGGAAGCCGGTGAACTAACAGTCCACCAACTACTCCTTGCCAAGCACTGCGCTATCTTCCTGGGTAAACAGGCTGTGGGTCTTGATGACCTAAATTTCACATGCGCTCAGGAGGCATTTTGGAAGAGGTCTGCTGGAAGGGCAGGAAGCTTCAGCACAGAAGAGAGGCTGTCCAAAACTGGCCCTCAGTGAGCACAAAGCAAGAGACAACTTACTTTCCTTTCAGAGCATTAGTGCCTGATATTTTTTTCCCCAATTGACATTAAATTACTTAGCAATAGTGAAACTGATTCCTTTTGTGTCTCTGTCACAGCAATCATTTCAGCAGCTTTCTCTATAGCCCCTGTCCCAGCACTCAGCACTATACAGCAGCTACACATCTCTCTTTGGCCTCAGAATGGAGATCCTAGCCCCTGCCCAGAAACCCTTACTGGCCTGCAACAGGTGGTCTTCTGGGAAAAGTCTTGGTGCTCAGCAAACACGTCAATAAAAATTCTTGTTATAGCCAGGAGAAACATCTGCCATTGTTCTACAACATGGAATAGCCTTAGTGACAGACTCACTGTAGGATTTTGTGGTTGTCTGCATCTATAAGAAATCATAAAGGGAAGAAAAGCAATTACTTTGTTTTAACAAGGTTATAGCTTTTTAGGATTATGCTCAACTAGATCTTTTGGGACATTGTTTAGAAACAAATCCGCTTTGAAGAAGGAAGGGAGCTGGATGGACGGACTGGAAGAATATCCCTGCCAATACAGATTCAGATCAAAGATACAGAATTGCCTCAGAACAACACACTTCTTTCCCAAGCCTATTCCTAAATCAGTGAAGCCTCAAATACTCAAAATCCTCTTCAAATGCAGACCTAAAAATTACTGCAGCAGAGCAAAGAGCAACTGTGAATAGAAAGGTGTCACTTCAAATTTCAGCATGTCCCAGCAGAGTCACTCACAAGCTATAGGATTAGCTCCACAAGTTGGCTGACTTGCCTCTAGATGTTGGTCCTCTACTGCTGTTCTCAGCCACCTCCTCCTCCCTGCCACATGATGCCTCATCTCCTGGAGATTCCATCCTGCCACCTGTCTGTCTTCTGCCAGCTTTCCTTGCAATTGTCTCCACGGCAAGCATGAAAATGCCCTACACAGAACGCTGCTTGCACCATACCAGGCAGGTTAACCATCCTGGAGATAGCCGCACTACAAAGCAAGCTCTGGAAGTTTTGCTACAGCAGATTTGAAAATGGATGCATTTATTATGAAACCAGTCACAAAACTACAATGAGGTTTTGCTAAAACATTGGAAGTATCATTGTTTCTATTTTGCAGGGCTCTAAATAAAGCAATGTTTCAGTTTTTTCAAGATGATGTATGAAATATTTTCATAAATAATTTCGACATTGCCAGAGACCTTTAACAAGTATTCTCGGCTGGCCTTTTTTTCTGATGTGCCCCTTCTGCTCATTTACTACCTTCTTCCTTTCTGAAGAGTTTTACCTCTCTCCTTAATAGCTACTTTCTTGACCACTTCTGGCTTGTCTACCCTTTCTTTTTCTAACATCTCCCTGGATTTGCAACACCTAGTACATTCAGGTCACAATTCTGGGCATGGCCTCTTGTGATGCTGCAATTTATACATTCACATAAAATAGCATTAGTACTTGTTATACTCAAGTATTTTAGGGTGACACTCATTTGTTCTCAGAGTGTCACTTTGTCTTTTAAAAAAAATTCAGTCATAGCTGCTTCTTAGCAACAACTTTATCAGAACAGATTTACATGGAAATCAAATACTCTCAACAAGGAACTGCTAAAGGAAGCTGATAATACAGACTTATTCCTGGCCATTAGAGGCAAATACTATAATGCAGAGTGTAACGGTTTTGTAATTCTATATGAATCTAATGAACACATGCAGAGCATTAGCACTGACTGATGTAAAAGACTCTCTGAATTTTTCTAATTAGTGTATGTCTGAGTTGATCTGCAAAAACAATCTTGTCTTCAGACTACAAAACAAACCGTACACAGTCACCATCCTCTCTTGCACTGGACTGGATTCAAAATTGGAGTCTGCAACAGTCACATACAAACGGGTCACAAAGGACTAGACTGTGAAAGGCAGACATGTGCATTTCCCACATGCACAAAAAAAAATGCATGCCCTTACTTCATGCACACCCATACTAAATATCCAAGTATCAGACTTCAGTGCAGGAACATAGTCACTTAGTACTCCCTACTCTGGTATGTACACATTTATACTACAATTTCAATAAATTGAGAGTTTTTCATTTTCACAGTCTTTAGAAAGGACCCATTTTCTCTGAAGATTTTTCTACAGCTTACTCATTTTATCAGATGAGGTTTTTCAGGTTTTTGGGTTTTTTTAAAGCCAGAATAATTTGGTGAGCTCCAACTAGCTAGTTGATAAAAAATGCAAATAAAATCAAATTTGGGGATGGAGTGAAAAAGTGTAACAAAATATGAAGCATGAAATCCTATGAACAGAAAACGTGAAACAGCAATATCAAGAGTCTAATTCTCTTCATTTTAATGTCAACTGAGAATAATTTATTAAAGTCACAATGGTGCAAAATCCCTATGAATGACAGTGGAATCAGGACCCCGTCTTTGTATTAAGAATGATGACATCTTTTTTGACAAATGAAGTCTTGAGCTGCTGTGGCACTTAGTTCTGTCACTGAAAGGCAGTATCGCTGATATATAGTTACATATGAATTATGTTAGGAATGTGTTAAAGGAATAAATCTGTACTATTTTCAAGAGGCAATGCCAAAAAGGTAATTGCCCATATTCGTATCACTATGTTATCAGAAAGTGAGAGTTTCAGGTAGTCCTAATGGTTAACTGAAAATCTATAAAAAACATTTTTCTTTCTCACTGAGAAATTAATATAGGACCAAAACCTGAAATTCCAACTCTGATCATGCTCAGACAAAACTCCCACTGAAGTCAATGGGAGTTTTGCCAGGGAGAAGATTAATGACAGTACGATTGGCTGCATTCTACCAGAGATGTAAAAGCTAGGTTTTCATTGCAGTGCTGCTGAGGCTATTAAAATTAGCAAGAGTCTGATCTTTCAGCCTTTCACTCATGCAATCACATGGACTTGCAGAGGAGGGATGGATGTGATGGGGACAAGCCAGCATGCCAGACATTGCTTATCACTGGGCTGGGAGCCAGCAGAAGTGAATTTCTCCTGCAGTATCTCGCTTCCCTCCTCCTCTTTAAGGCCCAACAACAAGCAGGAAAGCGGTAAATAAGCAAGCCTGTATCCTTGGAAATCAGCACTATCTGGAGGCAGGGCAGCATGCTCATCATCACATAAAAATCTGCTGAAGTCATCCACCATATCTGTGCCTCTGCAGCATTGTGCTCTGTGCCCACAGAGATAAGACACCTCAGAAGAGATGGCAGGAAGCATCAATGTGTAACAGCTTCATTGGGCTTCTGCTGGGGTGGCAGGGCCTCACAGGTAACCAGAGGTACCCGTTATCCCTAGAGAAGTACCAGGCTCTGCAGGGATGGGATGTCACACCACCTTTGGGGTCCTTGGGTTTTGCTGGCTGCTCCCTCTGCTCAGTCATGTTACTTTTGGTGGGTACAAAAACTGATTTTAAAAAATATACGGTTCATTGAGTGAGTGGTTTGGATGTTTTTGTTCTTCAATACAACTCCCAGAGGCTTTAGAATTTTGTTTGATAAGACAGTAACAATACTTCTTACTTTACCAGCCAATTTCCCCATGTTTTGATGATGTGGTAGCAAAACCTATGGAATGTAAATATGATGACTTAAAACAGCTAAGTTATCTAACCAGTTTGCAAAATGAAGCAAAAAAAAATAAGTCCTGAGCTACAAACAGTTTGTAAAATGTTAACTCATCCATTTAAATTTTTATGGGGAAGAAAGAATAACATAGAAACTCATTACAGATGGGATTTTTAAAAATAAACTTAATTTCAAGAATAAGATTACAACAGATTTCTGACATTTTGTATCACCAGCAATGCTATCTGGCACCAATTTCATTTCAAATGACCAAACAATTATTGCTAAAAGTAACTAATATTCACGTACATGGATATTTCTTATAATGTGTAATTAAAATATATATATTTAGGAACCATCATCACTTGCAAAATAGTGATGGATACAGTACTAAATTGGTTAAAGGATCTGACTCATACCTTTTTCAGTCTCTGCTGGTTTTGAGTTCCTTATGGTTTTGCATCTCATGCAGATATATTCACTACTGGACAGATTGACCTGTTAGCATTTTACAGTCACATGGCATAAATATAAATGCAATGCAAGGAGAAAGACATGGGAGAATCAGGCTGTGTGAGTTGTGCACATACAATTGCAATGTGTAGGCAAATAATGACAGAAAGATTCAGATTGCTAAATAAAATGTTACATATTAATCAGGGACAACTTCATGTTGTACACAAACAGCCCTCACTAGATTCCTGAAGCAGAGAAAATTACTTAATAAGAAAAGGATGTGACTTCAGGCAGGACCACACATGCACACAATTTCTCATGTCAGTAACTGCAGTGCTGACAAAAATCCCAGATTAATAAAGGCCCCTGATTTATATTCTATGATTTTATGGGGGAATACAGCATTGTGCTGAATCTGGGGTCAGAGTTATGGATCTGGTGTAACTGAATAAGCGAGGCAAGCATCCACACAAACTCTTTGCATTCTGCAACATGCAGATGGAATTCCTTGTGAATGCAGTGAATTAAAGTTACATTTATATTCTGTATTAAACAACTAAATCTTACAGTAGCCTGATTTATGACACCTGAAGCAAGACCTGTATGTCTTCAAATGAGGGGAAAAAAAACCTCTGAAGTTTTTCTGAAATTCCCCTCCTCTCCTAGAGGCAATCAAACCCTTTGTAATTAGACTGATGAGAGTCTCTCTGCTCAGTCTGCCAAAAGCTGCCTTTCCTGGCATAAGTATCTGTTCTCTGGCAATCACTAATCAAACTGCTATCATGTGGTCTATCTACAAATCATCAGTGGTTACAGCTGTCCTCAGCTTGGGTAAAGTTCAGAACCTAGGAACAAAAAATGTTAGAGCTCCATAGTTAGGAACATGAGCTCTTAGATCCAATGCTATCACCTCCAAACAACAGGTAACAACTTCACCTGGATCTCAGGGTATTTTACTTTAACAGTAAGTTTTACACATATATTTGGATTCCAATGAAGTATGATGTAGCAACAGGGAATGGAAACTTGGTAACCTCTTTAGGAAGGAAAAGCAGTAATGATAAATTTTTCCCTTCCTCTTGAAGAGGCATATGGCACTTCACACATTTTTTTAAACATGATGATTAAGAGTGATAAAGTGTGACTCTTCACCTGGAAAGAGATTATTTCAACTCCCAAGAGAAAACCAATGCTGATGTATAGGAAAAGAAAACCATCACAAGAAGGCCATGACAACATGGTAGTTCTTGTCATTCCAGCCAAGGAAAGAAGTTACAGTTAAAATGTGTATGTGATGAGGGGAGTCTTTCATTTAAAATTGAGCCATAATTTCATAATAAAATTGAGCTCAGTAACACTGCTGTGAGTTGCTGTCCCTAGGTTCTACAGGGGATTGCCGTCTTTGAAATGAAAGCAGCTTGGCTCAATATTGCCTGTGACTCTACTCCAGGCCAGGACATGTGCTTATCCACCACACTGAGTCCTTGCAGTTGCAAAAATAGATATAGAATCACTGAAGGATTCTATCAGCTGTTACTAAAATTAGAAGGAAATTGCATGTCCATATCAAAGAAATATATACCCTAATGTAGACTCTTTCAATCTATCTTTTTTGATGAATGGCTAAATTTCTGGAACAATTATTTCTAATGTATAAATATGAATATCTTCCAGTTAACCTTGAGATTTCATTAAAAGACAGCAACCTCTTCTACAAGTCTGATCATACAACCTAGATGCTTGTGTAACAAAATAGCTATATCTACTTCCAGTTACTGAATCTATTTCTATTTTCATAGTAGATTGTATTTATACATACAAAAGAGAACTAGAACAAATGGAAGCCAGCTTCAAAGTTTCAGCATACACATTTCCATTGAAGTGGAACAATGAAATGGACAGTGTAATGTGTTGTGCTGGTTTTGGCTGGGATAGAGTTAATTTTCTTCATAGTAGCTTGTATAGTGCTGTGTTTTGGATTTGTGATGAAAACAGTGTTGATAATACAGGGGTGTTTGAGTTACTGCTGAACAGTGCTTACACAGCATCAAGGCCTTTTCTGCTTCTCACCCCACCCCACCAGCGGGCAGGCTGGGGGTGCACAAGAAGTTGGGAGGGGACACAGCCGGGACAGCTGACCCAGCTGACCAAAGGGATATTCCATACCATATGACGTCATGCTCAGCATATAAAGCTGGGGGAAGAAGAAGGAAGGGGGGGATGTTCGGAGTTATGGCGTTTATCTTCCCAAGTAACCGTTATGTGTGATGGAGCCCTGCTTTCCTGGAGATGGCTGAACACCTGCCTGCTGATGGGAAGTAGTGAATGAATTCCTTGTTTTGCTTTGCTTGTGTGTGCAGCTTTTCCTTTACCTATTAAACTGTCTTTATCTCAACCCACGAGTTTTCTCACTTTTACTCTTCTGATTCTCTCCCCCATCCCACTGTGGGGGGAGTGAGCGAGGGGCTGTGTGGTGCTTAGTTGCTAGCTGGGGTTAAACCACGACGCATGTGGAATACATAGTACCAGTGTTCTCTGTGCTCCCTATAATGCTGTATTTATAGTTCTCAGCACTTCCAACGATCCATGAATGCTTGCTTCAGAGACCAGATGACTAAATCTGGCACAATGTGGGCCTACATTATACTCTGGAATAACTTACGCCATCACATAACCATGGCAAAGCCTTTCAAATGTCTATTCAGAGACCCTGCACATTTGTGCCCTATGGGGAAGAGAGCTTACAGCACATCAGAAAAGAGGATGTTGAACTCCCTCAAAAACAGAAGAGAAGGAAAGACAGATTAACTGAAAATTTGAAAGAAGAGAAGCCACCAGAGGACTGTGAGGAACAAGAAGAAAGGAAAGGAAAAAGCTTCAAGTAAGCTTTTAGGGTATTTTTTTGAAATGAACCTAAACAAAATATTTAGCTGCCCAATCCATGAATAATTTTCAAATTATTGCAAATATTAAATATACAACAGGAAAAGGAGGGCTGAATTAGAAAGGTTTTAGAAAGAACACATTTTTTCTTTGTCTGATAATGGCTTCCAACTTTACAAACCATTTGAAAGTTAATCTGCCTGTCAAACTGCTCAACAGCTTGTCTCAGTTCTTCTCTGAAAATATTAAACCTCAATTTAAAGTAAATTCTAATATAAATAAACCCCTTCTAGTAGAACATTAGAAATATGCATTTATTTTAGTTTCATGTCCGGCAAACTAAAAAAACCCCTCTGCCTTTAAACATTTCATAGACTTCTTTACTGCTCAGTGAAACAATATAAAAGCTTTTTAATATAAAATCCTGGTTGCTCAGCAACTTTTACCATGTTAATGATTCCTGCATGATTCTTAGTTTGAGTCTCACTTTATTTTAGAGAGGTCAGGAATTCTTAATTAACTGAGCCCTTTGTCAACCAACATCATTTGGGCAGATCAGAATCTCTACAGTTATAAGCAATGCCATTTACAATCAAGCTGAAAAACAAGAGCTATAATCTCCATGTTAAAGTTTAGCTCCCTTAGCTTTAAGAGGCTCTGTCCACATACTGAAAATAAAACATTTTAGGAACACATAGTCTTCTTCCATCGAGCATTAAACATCTGCATTGAGACATAATTAGTAACAAATCACGTGCTGTAATCCATAAGGTTCTGTGAATATTTGATTAAGTAATAGTGCACTAAATGGCTAATATAAAAAGATATAGTACAAAAATGTAAGAAGGATATGCTATTGTGTATATATATAAATATATGCATTTCAGTGGTGCATAAATCAGTTGTGGTTTATTAAATTTACCTCCATGATTACATAAAATCCAAAATACTGTGTCGGTACATGCTAAAATATTGGAAGGTCAAACCTACTTACTCCTATACCATAAAGATGAACTGCAAAGTGCTACGAAATAAATTACAAAAAAAAAAAAAAATTGTGTAAAAATCCCAAATCAGTAACTGTGCACATTTGTACATATAAATATTATGAATCAGAAAGAACTACCTTATAAAATGAAATGTTTCAAAAATCATCTGCCAAATTCCAACTCTGCAAGTTTGTCTTTTCCCTGCCAAAATAAAAATGAATACATAACTGAAACATGTTGACTTTATCTCAGCATAACATAAGACTGGAATCTGGGCTACTGTGTCAAGCTCTGCTCAGGGTCCAATTTATGCTCGATGTACCTTCACTGATTTACTTCACATATTGCTGATCTAAATGATTCATTATTGATTTAGAACCAGCACAGTGGCATCAGAAGTTATTTAAACAGGGGGAGAGATTTATCAATAAGCAAGAAGTCTGAAAAAAAATAATTAAAAGAAAATTAAAAGAGAATTGGTGAGCAGAAGAGAAAGTTATTATCTCTATAAAATAAGACCATTTCCACATAGACTTAGGGAAGAAAAAAAGGCAGACATTCCCAATATTTTTCTGAGGAACAGCAGAACACTTGTTAACATCTAACTTCAAAGAGTGACTATGATGGGTATCCTTAATTGCTGCCATCCCTCCTCAAATCACCACACTATGTGCAGGGTGACCGAAGACACCATGATTCCTAGGTCACCACTAGACTTACAGCTCTGCCCTCTTCTTTAATGTGGGGAGGAGAGCACATCTTTGGGGCAGATTTTGGAGAAAGGAAGAAAGCACTGTAGCACCTGCAGCTCCCCTTCCCTAACCACTTACAGGAAATATCTCACTACACTGGCCCAGAAGAATGCAAATATGGACACATTTTTGACTAATAAGGAGATCCCCAAAACTTGAGCACAGCAGGAGGAAAGAGTTTGGATGTGAGAGACTGCAGAAAACATAAGGAAAAAGTCAAAGGACTACTAGTCTTAAAAGGTGAAGCAAGAGTAAGTTTATGGAGAAAGAACAAGGATCAGGACAGGAGAAAAAAAAGATACAATATACAGTACTGTAGAAAGAGAAGGACAGTGTATGCTGAAAAAGATCGCTGCAAAAAATAAAAAAAAAGACAAGGTGTTTCAATGGAAGAGTGAGAATGGATGGAATTAAAAAGCAAAAACAATGAAAAGCAATCACAAAACAAGGCAATATCATCTCTTCTTTTTTACTCAACGTAATTGTAAGGAATTAAAATCAAACCAAATCTCAGAAATGTAATCAAAATTCATAGAAATATATAGGTTTATCTCAGTCTTTTGCTGCTAGTCTTTGTAACTAACTTTCTGTTAAAAAAAAAAAAACCACCAACAACAAAACCAATCATCTTTCTTATAACAATTTCATAAATCAAAAAAATCAAATTATAAAGTCAGTACTGGATAGGTAAATAGCATGAAAATGAAAGTCTAATGTTATGTCTAAATGTAGACCCTATTCTTGCAAAATGCTTGTACCTTTGTTTAACTTTACTCATTATAGTACTCTCCTCTGAACAGTTAAGTATGCATGTAAGTATATAGTCTGCAGGACCAACAGCATAGTTTGTTATTCTTGCTCTTCGATCAGACTCAGCATTTCAGCCTACTAAAGATTTGTACCCTTACCCAAAAGTATGGACTGTATTGAGTAACTACTGCCTAACTGAACGTGTAAGTGATGACAGTGGTTCAAAACCCAAAAGCACTAACACACAGTATTGCCCCCTTTATGCATACAATTCATACTCTCCATAACCTTTCTGGTAAAGTCAGTGGAGCCACATACATAAATAAGATTTGCAGGGCCAACTCTGCAATTTACTGCTTTAGGATTTAAGGCCATATTCTGAAAATATAGAAGAAGTTAACTTTAAGTATGCGAGTATTCCCATTGAAATCAATGGAATTGTACACACACATTCAAATTAAACATGTGTGGAAGAGTTTTCCAGAACCACTAATGTAATAAAATAAAAGCAACTTTGCAGTTCACCTTTGATAAATACTATTTATAAAAAACAACATCTTTACAGTTAAGTTCAAACAGAAAAAAAATTGTCAGAGGAAACAACGTAACATAATTTCTTCTCAATGTCATTTTGAAGAGACAGTAAGAACAAGGCAATAGAAAAGAGTGTGATAGCTTATTTCTGGACTTTCTTGAGTTTTATAGCTGCATCAGGGCTTGGCTTCACCCTGCTGTTGCAAAAACAGCCACCGATTTGAATGTACTTCTAGAGTTCTCCAAACATAACCAATGTCTAAACAAGAAGTCAAAGGGAGGTGGTACTTCAGTGGGTAAGAACACTGTCCACTCCCTAGTGTGCAGCATGCAACTTCCATAAATAAGCTCAACAGCCCCTCTCTCATCTTTTCTTTATTTCGTTTACTCATCCAGTGGAATCTTATGAAATAAAACAAAACCCAAACCAAATAAAATAAAATATGAGAAATCATGCTTAAAAAAAAGGTCAAAGAAAAAATAATACAAAGGACCAAACATAAATGAATATTTGACAATCAAATATAAAAGGCATTTAACGTACACAAAATGTTAAATAAAAACTGTACATGCATTTATGAACCTGACAACATTGGCTCTAGCTTTTGGCTGACCTTATTCATTAATTTTTGTTCTTGTTTTTAACCTTGCTTCAATAAGTTCACAATGTTTATAAAGAGCTGAAAGCTTATCTATATTCCACATCACATTAAAGAACCTAAGATTTAACCCTCCTTACCCTCTAAGATACCCTTACAGAATAGGTATGAGGCCCTGGATACGGTAGATGAAGCGCATAATGAGATAGAGGAGGAACCTATGCAAACAGTCTTGCCAAGGTCAACAACCCCTCACAACAAAACCTGCATTAAGACCAGCACTGAGGAGAAACAATGGTGAGTTAACATCATAGGTGACTCCCTCCTGAGGGGAACAGAAGCACCCATTTGCAGACAGGACCCTCTTTTCAGGAAAGTTTGCTGCCTCCCTGGGGCCTGAATTAGGGATGTCACCAGATGACTGACAAGCTTAGTATAGCCTTCAGACTATTACAAACTCCTGCTCTTTCACGTGGGTACTAATGATGTTGCAACAAGAAGTCCAAGGTCAATCAAAAGAGATTTCAGGACCCTGGGAAGAATGCTAAAAGATTCAGGAGCACAGGTAGTGTTCTCCTCAGTCCTCCCAGTAATGAGGGGAGACTTTGGAAGAAACAGGATATCAATACCTGGCTCCAGGACTGGTACCTCAACCAGAACATTTTTTTTTTTGTAACCATGGAAGAGTCTTTGAAACACAAGGTATGCTGAGGCCTGATGGGATCCACCTGTCCCAATGGGGAAAATGCATCTTTGGGCATAGGCTGGCAAGACTGATTTGAGAGGGTGTCGTGGTTTAGCCCCAGCCAGCAACTAAGCACCACGCAGCCGCTCGCTCACTCCCCCTGCCCCGATGGGATGGGGGAGAGAATCACAGGAGTACAAGTGAGAAACACTCCTGGGTTGAGATAAGAACAGTTTAATAACTGAAATAAAGTAAAATAGTAATGATAATAATAACAATATAATGATGATGATAATAATAATAATATACAAAGCAAGTGATGCACAATGCAATTGCTCACCACCTGCCGACCGATACCCAGACAGTTCCCGAGCAGCGATCGCCGCTCCCCGGCCAACCCCCCCCCCAGTTTATATACTGAGCATGACATCATATGGTATGGAATAGCCCTTTGGTCAGTTTGGATCAACTATTCTGGCTGTGCCCCCTCCCAGTTTCTTGTGCACCTGGCAGAGCATGGGAAGCTGACAAGTCCTTGACTAGCATAAGCAGTACTTAGCAACAACTAAACCATCAGTGTGTTATCAGCATTCTTCTCCTACTAAATCCAAAACACAGCACTATTCCTGCTACTAGGAAGAAAATTAACTCTATCCCAGCCGAAACCAGGACAGAGGGCTTTAAACTAGAATCGATGGGGGAAGGGGATACCATCTGGAACTCTGAAGGTAAGCCAAGGGCTGGCATGTCATCCCCTGTGGGCGGCAATGCTAATGGGAACATTTGCACTGATCCAGGGAGCACGGAGGATTCAGAAGCACATCTCAAAATGCTTGTACACCAACGCACGCAGTATGAGAAACAAACAAGATGAACTGGAAGCGATGGCCAGTTCCCAGAGCTATGATGTCATTGGTATTAGTGAGACTTAGTGGAATGAGTCCCATGATTGGAGTGCTGGGGTGGAGGGCTATAGGCTGTTGAGGAGGGATAGGCAGGGCAGGCGAGGTGGAGGAGTTGAATTCTGTATGTAAGGGAGAGGTTTGGCTGTACAGCCCTTACAGTTAGGGATGATGTGGTTGAGAGCCCCTGGGTGAGGATTAGGGGGATGGAAAACAAAGGAGATGTTATTGTGGGTGTCTACTATCGATCGCCCAGCCAGGATGATAGCACTGATGAGTTATTCTATAGGCAATTAGGAGAAATCTCTGGATCGGTAGCCCTGGTCCTTATCGGAGATTTCAACTTCCCAGGCATCAACTGGGAATACCATACTGCTGTGACGAGCAAGTCTGGGAAAACCACTTTCCATCATCTATCACCAGTCCTGGTTAACAGGGGAGGTCCCTGAAGACTGGAGGCTTGCCAATGTGATGCCCATCTACAAGAAGGGCCAGAAGGAGGATCTGGGGAACTACAGGCCTGTCAGCCTGACCTCGGTGCTGGGAAAGATTATGGAGAGGTTCATCTTGAGTGAACTCAACAGGCAAGTGCAGGTCAACCAGGGGATCAGGCCCAGCCAGCATGGGTTCATGAAAGGCAGGTCCTGCTTGACCAACCTGATCTCCTTCTATGACCTGGTGACCCGCCTGGTAGATGATGGAAAGGCTGTGGATGTCATTTACCTGGACTTTAGCAAAGCTTTTGACACCGTCTCCCATAATATTCTCCTTGGGAAGCTGGCAGCTCATGGCTTGGACGGGCGTAGTCTTCGCTGGGTAAAAAACTGGTTGGGTGGCCAAGCCCAGAGAGTTGTGGTGAATGAAGTTAAGTCCAGTTGGCGACCGGTCACAAGTGGTGTTCCCCAGGGCTGTGTTTTGGGGCCAGCCTTTTAATATCTTTATCAACGATGTGGATGAGGGGATTGAGTGCACCCTCAGTAAGTTTGTGGACGACACCAAGTTGGGTGGGAGTGTCAATCTGCTGGAGGGTAGGATGGCCCTGCAGAGGGACCTGGACAGGCTGGACCAATGGGCCGTGGGCAACTGTATGAGGTTCAACAAGGCCAAGTGCCGGGTCCTGCACTTGGGTCACAACAACCCGATGCAATGCTACAGGCTTGGGGAAGAGTGGCTGGAAAGCTGCCTGGCAGAAAAGGACCTGGGGGTGTTGGTCGACAGCCGGCTGAACATGAGCCAGCAGTGTGCCCAGGTGGCCAAGAAGGCCAACAGCATCCTGGCTTGTATCAGGAGTAGCGTGGCCAGCAGGAGCAGGGAGGTAATTGTCCCCCTGTACTCGGCGCTGGTGAGGCCGCACCTGGAATACTGTGTCCAGTTTTGGGCCCCTCAAAACAAGAAGGACATTGAGGTGCTGGAGCGTGTTCAGAGAAGGGCAACAAAGCTGGTGAAGGGTCTGGAGCACAAGTCTTATGAGGAGCGGCTGAGGGAACTGGGATTGTTTAGCCTGGAGAAGAGGAGGCTGAGTGGAGACCTTATTGCTCTCTACAACTACCTGAAAGGAGGTTGTAGTGAGGTGGGTGTTGGTCTCTTCTCCCAAGTAGGTAGTGATAGGATGAGAGGAAACGGACTCAGGCTGCACCAGGGGAGGTTTAGATTGGATATTAGGAAAAATTTCTTCACGGAAAGGGTCGTCAAGCATTGGAAGAGGCTGCCCAGAGAGGTGGTGGAGTCACCATCCCTGGAAGTGTTCAAAAAACGGGTAGACGTGGCACTTTGGGGCATGGTTTATTCTAGTCTACCCTTGATTGGTTTAGTGGTGGACTTGGTAGTGTAGGTTAATGGTTGGACTGGATGATCTTAAAGGTCTTTTCCAACCTAAACGATTCTATGATTCTATGATCCTATTCTATTCTACGCCAAATCTTGATCTGCCTTAGGTCAATGGGAGTTCTGCTGTCAGTTTCAAGAGAAGTTGAATTTGACTTAGTAATTAAGTAACAGTGACTAATTCCTTTACATTGCATTTTCTTACTCGTTTTAAACCTTGAGGCAGTCCTAGTACTTCCACGTTGCAAATAGGTAATGGCATATTCAAAAATGAAACGTGCTAGGTTTGAGCCACTGCATGTTTCCAAAAGGGTATGGGAAAAATTCCTTTTCTACAAAACAATTGATAGAATTTAGTGTAAGATGCCAACAAAAACAAGACTTGATTAATTCATAGACAAAAATATAATATCAGTACAGATGTATAACATTTCAGAACAGCTAGGCTTCTGCCCAGGGACTGTTTTAATTGGAGAGGAAGGGTCTAGGCTAGACTGATATTTACAAGATGAGTCTCGTAAGGTTATATCCACATGTAGTGATGAGTATCTTAATAACTTGTAAGGAATACTAAGTTATTGTTGGAATTTGTGCTCTTCCTAGTTGTCCTGCTTTATAAAATATTTTAAATTGAATTAATATACCTTTGCCATATTGTGGGTCCACAAAATTCCCAACAGGTGAATTCAAAACCGTACCACTGAAAATCCAGGTCATCACACAGAATACCAAACACAGCCCTAAAAGTCTACTGTAATGTTAAGAAAAATGCACACTTCTAAAGTATGTTGACCTTCATGACTGTCTATGCATGTTGCAAACTCTTATGAACAGAGGCCTTTATGCTGTATTTTTGCTAAGTGGCTGTGGTTAATTATTATCTCCTAGGTAATTTTCTGAAGGATGTTTGGAAGTTAGAGGTTAGAGAATTATCATCACGGTTTTGGTAGTCTAGCATTTAAAGCTACTGCATGGTTGCTACCTTCCCTTCAGATTTGCTAGGCCTTTCAGACCCTTTCTATGGATTTTTGTTTTCTTAAATCTGTAAGATTGCATACATTCTTGGAGACTAAGTCAAAGGACATATATATATATTTTTACACAAACATACAAATTTATGCTGCACTTAACACTGAGACAAATCATTGCAAGTGAAAGCTTTCTGGCCTTTGAGTTTGTTCCTTACCTGGTCTGGTGCAATCGCAGTGAAACCAGAATGTTGTGTTTAAAGTCACTTCTGAATTTTCATTTCAGAAGTTTTTAACTGATGAACTTCTATTAAGTGTACAGCACTATGCAAAGCACAGGTAGACAATAGATCTGCTTATATTCTTAGTTACATCAGCATGTATATTAGTTACTCTAGTAGCCAACAGCAATGTCTAAAACCAGTATAGAAAGAGAATCAGATCTAGGACCTGAGTAGTCCATGAGTCGACAAGTCCACAAGGGAGTCCTGCAAGTCCTATTAAAGGCATGAGAATTAATCACAAGAAATACATCTTTAATCACACATTAAAGTGTTGATTGGCACAAAAAAAAATCTTATTGTATCTATTCAACTATAACGTAGAACCAAAAGTGACAGGGCATTCCACATACCAATAACTTACTTTTTCCCAGCCAGGATCAGTATAACTGGAACAACTTTTTTTTGGCAACTTGTTAATTTACTATAAATGTAGGTAAACTCTACTTCAAACTCTGCAAATTTCAGGTCAAATATAATGAATGCTTTCCAGTGGAAACATATCTTCGAGGCCAAATTTACAAAGATAGAAGAGTTGCTGCACTTGTACTAAATGTCCAGTGGCTAGGATGTGTATCCAAGATGTAAGAGACCAGTTTGATTTCCTTTTGAGTGCCCCAAGCACTATTGCCTAAAAAACAGGACTATTCCTCCAATTTTATTCATCTTTTTTTTTTTAATTTCTTTTGCTTTTCTTATGTGTGGGTTTAATGAAGCATTTTGTGGAGACTGAAATGAAGTTTGAGGCTTACATTTTGGTGTGGAAAACAAAACAAAACAAAAAACCCAATTCATTTCTATTCATATCAGCATCTTCTGGTTTGATGTATAACCTGCACAGAAGCAGCCACTAGTCATTATTTACAGAAGTAAAAAAATAAATAAATAGGGTATTGACTTTCTCCACTGAAACATAGAAAGCAACCAGGTAAAGGATGTAGAAAAGAAAAGGACACAAATACAGAAAAATCAGGTGGGGGGAAGGTTCTTACAGGAGAAAGGTGAAACAGAGCAAAGAAAAATGACTGGAATGTAAAGATGCAGAAACTGAATAAGAATACTTTAGAAAAAAATGATTCCAGAGAAATTAAAACAAAAAAAAGCTACAAACCCATTAAGCAGCAGGCAATCTGGACTTACTTTGTATACTAGCTCTCTGACTATTTGGAGTAATTGAGCTAATATAGCCAAAATATTATGGGGAGTGGGTAGTTAGAAAATGATTTGACATGTCTTTAACAGCCAAACTCTCAATTGGCTTCTCAGAGTTCAAAGGGAGTCAGTTAGGCAAGTTGAGGCAAAACCTGATTTTGGCTCAAGTTGCTGCCAGGGCACTAGATTCTGAGTTTAATATTAGTTTAAAAAAACCCCACAAACACTACTGTTATGTAAGCTGCCATTCATGCTTGCAGAAGAAAGTACACTGAAGAATAAAAATAAAAACCTTAAAATAAAAGTGGACGAGAGAAAAAAGCTATCCATCTTCCCTGTACAAGGAATGACAAAACTTCATTTATCCTCTAAGGGAACATTACGTATTTATCTATCTCAGATGCAAAGAGAACGTGCTATGTAAAGTGTAAAATGAAAAAGCGTGTTATTAATATGGATCCAGCTGAGCCAACAGTGAGGTTTTGGGTTTTTTTAAATCTGACAGTTGGCTTTCTGGAAGTATCACAACTGACTATCTCATGAGCTTTGCAGTTCTGTATCTCACATACTAGATGATCTGTAACTTCCTAAGGTTTTATTCTCATTAGGAGCTGGATAAAATGCCTTTGAGACTGATTCCTTTCAGCCTTCCTATTAATTGTACTACTTTTAATAATCAAATGGTTCACAAAAAGGAAAACATAAGAGAAAAAAATCCATATATTTCTACATACTAAACTCATTCTGAAAGAAGAGCCTATCATAAATATCATTCTTATATGTGAAGAAGCCATTTTTTCCTCTTTCAACTAGCACACAGCATAGATCTGGTTAGTTAATGGCATGATAACACCTAATGCATTTCATTTCCAGATTTGGAAGCATCACTGGTATGGGGACAGTCAAATATGGGCTCAATTTCTGCCAGTCCCAAACACCCCTTCTCACAGGCCATATCCCCTATGAGCCTCCATCCAAGTCATTCAGGAAGGAAAATGGTCTTCTTATGAACTTTTTCATAAAGTGAGAAAGTAAATTTTAGTTGTCTGAGATCCTTTTTACTCCAAAAAGATAGGAAATAATATATTCCTATGCTCTGTACATAAATTGGAGGTCTACAGGTGAACTTTCTTGGTCATTACAAATCTCATCTAAACTCTTCCAGAGAAGATTTTTCCTGTAACAATGACTTAAGTGAATTCAGAATTAAGTCTTCATATACTCACAAATATGTTTCTAAATGTCTGAAGACTTGCATAAATTCAGAGTTCATATATGTAAACCAAAACATTCAAGGGAAAGCACAAACAAAATAAATGTTGAGTAATTAAAAGTTCCTAAGATGTTAAGCCTCATTATGCTTTTTTTACTTCACCAAGTACATATGGTTTCTCCTAAGCAGAGTGTTACTTGGGGCTTTGATCCAAACAGAGTATTCTGAAACAAAAACCAGCTTGCATTTTTACTTTTTCCAACTTGGAGGCAATCAAGTATAAAAGTGTTTTTTCTGGAGAAAGCTCAAACTGCTGAGTAAAAGGGAGGAAAGTAAAGAAAAGAAAGATGTAGTTGCATTACCTAAAAAGATATTCTTATCAATTTTGTTGGTTTCTAATTTCTAATTCATTCCTAGTTTTAGTTGCTTGAACCACTGCTTCAAAGAGCAGTGCTGGCTAATGCTGCAGAAAAATGAGGACAAAATGTCACCTCATATTTATTTTTAAAACTCTAATGATAAAAATAAATGTTATTTTTTACCTAAAGATACAAGCACGGATAGAAGACAAACAAATGAAAACCTGAGTTAAACACAGAGACTTGGACACACTCTGACTTAATAAGAGGCCAGGAATTCCCAGAACATTTTGGATCTGTATTTCACAGTAGTCCTTTCCAGATCAGATTTTCCAATGACTGAATTTATTTAGTAATTGGAGAAATTAAGACCAGAAGAGGTTAAACAATCTATCCTATGAAGTTGTACATGAAATAGTCTTGACCCTCTTACTTTCTCTAGCTACTTGCAACACTAAGAAGGCAGTACACGATACAATGATATTAACCTGAGAACTAATTAGAGTAAATCCAAACTCAGAGTTTATGCTCTTATTTATAATTCTTCAGTAATTGCAGCATTTTAAAAAGATTTCTTTTCACTATCACTAGTATTTATTCTAATGTTTAAATTTATGTTCCACAGATATGGATACAGTTTATCGTTTTATGGATGCTGCCACCTGTATGAGATTTCCAAATGGGTTTAATAAAATTTGAGCCATTAACATTAGCGTTGCAAGCAGCATTCAATCTATTTAATGGTTTGGTTCATTGATCTACAAGTTCATATAACTTGGAAGGGGGGTCAAATAGAATTATATGTACTTTATTAAAGGATCCTATAAAGCTCTTCTTAGTGTAAAATGAGTTAAGACCAAGACATAGTAAAACTTGACCTGTCTACTCAGCATTTCAGAGGCCAAAAATATTTTGGGTTAACAGTCCCCTAACCTGCCAACAACGATCATTTAATATCTTAATCTTTTTTTCCTTCATCTGATTTGTTTTGTTTTGTTTTATTTCCTGGTATGATACATTGGAAGATGTGCTTGTTTTCCAAGCAGGCAGCAGAAACTGAAACATTTGTGCTCAGCATTCTTAAGGAGAATATACTGAACCTTTCTCAAGGAGAGTCATTACCCTCATGTCTTCCAGCACCATACCCAGCAGATGTTTCCTTTCACAGTACTGCTGCTGATGCAGTACTTGTTCTGCTTGCTAGTGATTAATGAGTCAAGGACATTAAAACCTGAATCTCAAACCACCAGCTGTCAGAACTAGTGAGTGCACAGCTTCTAATTCAGGGACAGGTTAAAGTAAAAAGAGAGAGTACAAATAAGCAACTGCTCAGACTCAGAAATAGAAATTTTGCTCCCTATAGAACCATGGAAAATCCACATTAATAGAAACCCAGTTCACAGGAAAGGCTGTAACAATTACTATCTGCACACACATTTTAAAACCTGAACGTCTGTAGGTTATTCCACACTTCATTTGCATGAAGCACGGTATGCCTAAGAGATCAATCAGGAATGTTTTCTCAAAGCTTTCTGCAAGTCCTTGAAAAGTCAAAGCTGTTAAAAAAAAGGCTATTTAACTTATGACATCCCTAGCATTTGTGTTTAATACACTCAATAGTATGCATGTAAAATATAGAAATGCAGATGTAAAATACAGAAATGTAAAATATAGAAACACAGATGCACTTCTGACAAATGTCAGTTTACAGCCAAAGAAAAGATCAGAGCACATGAAGGATGTAACGTAATTATGTCTCATCCCTTTGAAAAACAGAATCACTGTCAACTTGGAAACCATTCTGCCTCTCTCTACCTGAATACGGAAGCCAACTCTACCATGAATTTATCTTGTGTAATTCCAAAGATCAATAGATATTCCACATTTTCAATATACGGCCTTTTTGACTAGAACTGGGAAGTCAAGTTATACATAGAAATTAGGGAAATTATGTTGCTTATTCCAGTATACTAAGATTTATGGAACTATATAATATATACTCATTTATAATGAGATTATTCTGCTTACTGTTGCCTTAAAACAATATTAATTCCTTCGATCATTACAGGACTCATAGTTGTTACTGAACAGTTTTCCAGCTTCATTTCTATGAGATTTTATTTTGAGTCTGTGAAGGCTGAATACTTCTTACAAGATGTACATGCTAATCACTTCATCTAGGAAGACAGTTCTTTTATTTTTTTACTTAGAATAGAATAAAACAGAATAGTTCAGTTGGAAGGGACCTACAATGATCATCTAGTCCAACTGCCTGACCACTTCAGGGATGACCAAAAGTTAAAGCATGCTATTAAGGGCATTGTCCAAATGCCTCTTAAACACGGACAGGCATGGGGCATCGACAACCTCTCTAGGAAGACTGTTCCAGTGTTTGAACAGCCTCTTGGTAAAGAAGTGTTTCCTAATGTCAAGTCTGAACCTCCCCCGGTGCATCTTTGAACCATTCTCACGTGTCCTGTCACTGAATACCAGGGAGAAGAGATCAGCACCTCTGTCTGCACTTCCCCTCCTCAGGAAGCTGTAGAGTGCAATGAGGTCATCCCTCAGTCGTCTCCTTTTCTCCAAACTAGACAAATCCAGAGTCCTTAGCCGCTCCTCATAGGACATGCCTTCCAGCCCTTTCACTAGCCTTGTCGCCCTCCAGTGGATACATTCAAGTACCTTCACATCCTTTTTAAATTGTGGGCCCCAGAACTGCGCACAGTACTCAATACCTCATTAATCTCAACTGTTAGAGAGGAAATTAGAAGGGCAAAAGCCCAGCTAGAACTCAATCTGGCCACTGTTGTAAGACATAATAAAAAATGCTTCTGCAAATACATTAACAACAAAAAGAGAGCCAAGGAGAAACTCCATCCTTTATTGGATGCGGGGGGCGAACATTGTCACCGAGGATGAGGAAAGGCTGAGGTACTTAATGCCTTCTTTGCCTCTGTCTTTAATAGTCAGACCAGTTATCCCCAGGGTATTCAGACCCCTGAGCTGGAAGACAGGGACGGGGAGCAGAATGGAGCCCCCATAATCCAGGAGGAAGCAGTTAATGACCTGCTATGCCACCTGGACACTCACAAGTCTATGGGGCCAGATGGGATCCACCCGAGAGTACTGAGGGAGCTGGCAGAGGAGCTTGCCAAGCCACTTTCCATCATCTATCAGCAGTCCTGGTTAACAGGGGAGGTCCCTGATGACTGGAGGCTTGCCAATGTGACGCCCATCTACAAGAAGGGCCAGAAGGAGGACCCAGAGAACTACAGGCCTGCCAGCCTGACCTCGGTGCCGGGAAAGATTATGGAGCGGTTCATATTGAGTGAACTCAACAGGCAAGTGCAGGACAACCAAGGGATCAGGCCCAGCCAGCATACGTTCATGAAAGGCAGGTCCTGCTTGACCAACCTGATCTCCTTCTATGACCAGGTGACCCGCTTAGTGGATGAGGGAAAGGCTGTGGATGTCATCTACCTGGACTTCAGCAAAGCCTTTGACACCGTCTCCCACAGCATTCTCCTAAGGAAGCTGGCAGCTCGTGGCTTAGGGAGGTGTACTCTTCGCTGGGTAAAAAACTGGTTGGGTGGCCAAGCCCAGAGAGTTGTGGTGAATGGAGTTAAGTCCAGTTGGCGACCGGTCACAAGTGGTGTTCCCCAGGGCTCAGTTTTGGGGCCAGTCTTGTTTAATATGTTTATCGATGATCTGGATGAGGGGATTGAGTGCACCCTCAGTAAGTTTGCAGATGACACCAAGCTGGGTGGGAGTGTTGATATGCTCGAGGGTAGGAAGGCCCTGCAGAGGGACCTGGACAGGCTGGATCAATGGGCCGAGGCCAACTGTATGAGGTTCAACAAGGCCAAGTGCCGGGTCCTGCACTTGGGTCACAACAACCCCATGCAACACTACAGGCTTGGGGAGGAGTGGCTGGAAAGCTGCCTGGCCGAAAAGGACCTGGGGGTGCTGGTTGACAGCCGGCTGAACATGAGCCAGCAGTGTGCCCAGGTGGCCAAGAAGGCCAACAGCATCCTGGCTTGTATCAGGAATAGTGTGGCCAGCAGGAGCAGGGAAGTGATTGTCCCCCTGTACTCAGCGCTGGTGAGGCCACACCTGGAATACTGTGTCCAGTTTTGGGCCCCTCAATACAAGGAAGACATTGAGGTGCTGGAGCGTGTTCAGAGAAGGGCAACAAAGCTGGTGAAGGGTCTGGAGCACAGGCAGTATGAGGAGCGGCTGAGGGAACTGGGGTTGTTTAGTCTGGAGAAGAGGAGGCTGAAGGGAGACCTTATTGCTCTCTACAACTACCTGAAAGGAGGTTGTAGTGAGGTGGGTGTTGGTCTCTTCTCCCATGTAGTTAGCGATAGGACAAGAGGAAATGGCCTCAAGCTGCATCAGGGGAGGTTTAGATTGGATATTAGGAAAAATTTCTTCACGGAAAGGGTGGTCAAGCATTGGAACAGGCTGCCCAGAGAGGTGGTGGAGTCACCATCCCTGGAAGTGTTCAAAAAATGGGTAGACGTGGCACTTTGGGACATGGTTTAGTGGGCATGGTGGTGTTGGGTTGATGGTTGGACTGATGATCTTAGAGGTCCTTTCCAACCTTAGTGATTCCTAGTTTTACTTTCATTAAAAAATAATCCAGCCACCAAGCCAGGAAACATGAAATTAATTATTACTCTACCTTTAATTGGTTTAGTTGGGGACTTGGTAATCTTAGGTTAATGGTTAGACTGGATGATCTTAAAGGTGTTTTCCAACCTAAACGATTCTATGATTCTTTATGATTCTGTGATCAAGCACTTCCAGCTGGAAATCATTGATCTTCCTTAAAATCTGATCTGTGTTGGATAAATGCTATTGAGAAGTAGTGTGAACAGTGGCTAGGATAATGGACTGAGAGCAAGTGACCAAAAGTCAAATCCAAGCTATCCAAGTCATTGATTTGCTCCATGAACACATCTACAACATTTCTGTGCATCTTTTCTTCCTCCCTCCTGTGCAGACTTTAAGCCCCTAGGCAGAGCTCATTGCCATATTTTGATACAATCTTGGTTCAGGTGTTTCACCCTGCAAATTCTCTCCTGGTAGAATAATAAAGACATAGGTTCCAGAACAAAAAAACTAAGTATCCCCCAGAATGCTGTTAATTATCTCTTACCGCAAATCCTACTGTCACAGCACAGGGAAGAAACAAAACTACAGTTGTCTTTCACTGAACCTTATCCAAATAAGTCCTCCTCCACAACACCACAAGGGCTTTAATAGAAGGATGAGGCAGAGGATGTGTCCTCATGAACCTCATGGTCAGGATTTACACTGCTAAAAAGCCATGTTTTGCAGGCAGCCTGGGGTATGTACATTCAGGTCCTGCACCTCTTCAAAGGCTCCAGGGACTTTCATCTCTTCCCAAGTACTGCAGTAACTTGGAATCACTCCAAAAACACTGTGAATGCCCCTGTGATTCTTCCAAAACACAGAACATGATAGATAATATTTTTAAGGAAAAATATTGCACAGCTCAGTACAGAAGGGCAACGAAGCTGGTGAAGGGTCTGGAGCACAAGTCTTATGAGGAGTGGCTGAGGGAACGGGGGTTGTTTAGTCTGGAGAAGAGGAGGCTGAGGGGAGACCTTATCGCTCTCTACAACTACCTGAAAGGAGGTTGTAGTGAGGTGGGTGTTGGTCTCTTCTCCCATGTAGATAACGATAGGACAAGAGGAAATGGCCTCAAGCTGCATCAGGGGAGCTTCAGATTGGATATTAGGGAAAATTTCTTCATGGAAAGGGTAGTCAAGCATTGGAACAGGCTGCCCAGAGAGGTGGTGGAGTCACCATCCCTGGAGGTGTTCAAAAAATGGGTAGACGTGGCACTTTGGGACATGGTTTAGTGGGCATGGTGGTGTTGGGTTGATAGTTGGACTGATGATCTTAGAGATCCTTTCCAACCTTAATGATTCCTAGTTTTGACTTTCATTAAAAAATAATCCAGCCACCAAGCCAGGAAACATGAAATTAACGATTCTATGATTCTATATGATACCTCTTACAGCACCTTTTTGACAAAACTAAACACAGACTATATCTAACAGGGTAATTACATCTAAATTACAGCTGAAAAGCCCCATCTGAAGGCTCAGTGACTTCCTTATGGGAGAAAGTAAACAGTTTTACTAAATAATACAATGTCATAAACTTTAATAATATGAAAACAGAGACATGAGTCTATAATGGATACCACATTTAGTTTCTTATTACCATAATTGCCAGGGGACACTATTAGAAAGTAAGTGAATAAGACTATTTTCTTCTTTGAAACTCTGTTCCTGCAACTGGAGCTGCTGGGTTTCTCATCCACATGTTCTGGCACACTGTATGCTATACGTCCTATTCAGATCCTATTTGTCTGCTACCACTGATGCACCATGAACATAACTTTCTGAGCTGTGTGAAGAGCATTAGAAATAACCTTTCCCTCTTTCCATATGTGTTAGCTAAGCTCCAACTGAAGAAACTCACTCCCAAAGGTATTTCCATCACATAACTTTGTAGGGACAGAACCTGGAAAGGAGCTATTGCTCAGTTATTCCTGTAGCATTGCAGAGCTGTGCCTCCTGAATTTCTCTGTTTCCACAGAAAGAGTGGTCTTGTAGCCTTGGAGTGATGAAAGTACTGCTTAAGAAATCCAGCACCTTCAGCCTTCACAGTCATTACAAATCCCCCTGCCTTTTCAACAAACAGCCAAATAGATATGCCTTCAGTCAGGCAACTAAAATGACTGCCTACCTTTGGGCTCCAGGGACCAAACAGCTCCCAGCCTGCAACAACCAGGGAGGAAGAATTCCTGCAGGTCCAGAATCCCCGGAACCTGTCAGTGCTTCAGCCATGATGCTGCAGGCATTGGTCAAGGTGGTGCTCTGGCTACATGTGCTACTGCCACTGCAGAAAGAATCGGCAATGGGGCTTAGATCTGCCCTCCTTTCATGAGATGGGGTTCCCATTTCTTCCCCTTTCCCCAACTTTTTAGAAAATAGACATACTTAACTTGGAGCAAGGGTGGTGCAAACTAGAGCTTGAATAACTCTACCAAAGAGTAATCACGTGGATTCAGGTGTGGAACAGACATGCAACAAGATCCAAATAGCAGTTAACAAGCCAAAAGTTCTCTAGAGTAAATGGGATGGGCCAGACTAGTTGCTTTAGGGCCCTACCACTAAGCTAAAGACTTCCAAGAAAAGGAGGCTCAGGGCACATCTATGTCAGTGAATAAAAAAAGGCCAGAACACAGGCTTGAGCAAGGGCATATCATCTTCTATTTTTTATCCACATTTATTTCATCTATATTTAATTGCAGTGCCATTTTGGCCTAAAATAAATAGCACTCTCCCAGACGATGTCCCAGTATGGTTCAAAGGAGAGCATGGGTCAGGAATTATTTGCAATACACAGTATGGATGAGGCTACCATCCATACTTGAGGAAAGAGGGAGAAGAGAGTTTTAAACATATGGGCATGATCTATACCTTTCCCTCAGGGCCAGAGAATGCACCCTAGCCCCAATTACTTTATTAGTATACCTGTAGCCTCAAATGCTGCTGTGCTTTGCCTCAGAAGCAAGTGAAATGATGCAGTATTTGCAAACCACATATTATGCCTACTCTCCAGGGAGAGTACTTAACAGATAATACAGAACTGAATTATTTTGGATTACTTAAAGTACAATGGAATGGAAGGAGTGAGTCAGTTATGTGAAATGTATACTAGCATTGCAACTGGTTAAATATTTTTCAAAATAATTGTACTAATTTTGTTAATGTAGGACAGAAAAGCCTAGTATTTGGCCACTTCTAATTATTTAGGCTTGATGTCATAAATCAATATTGATAAAACAGAAAGTAATTTTTTACATTCTCTCTGAAAAATATATTAATCAATAGGTACTTGAGAGCTCTTGTGATTTTAGTCCTGTCAGGACTAGAAAAGAAGATGATGATTGAAAACATGTAAGCAAACATAAAAAGAAAAGAAAAAAACCCAAAACTTTTCCCCAGATATACAGTTGGGTTAGCTTATAACAAATGGATACTTGCCAAGTCCTGCTAAACAATATATTTCTAAATGAGCAAAACAAGACAAGTTACCTTCTCATAATATTATTTAGTCCATCCCAATTTATCAAAATTTCAATAGAATACCATCATTTCAAGCCCCATTCAAACCCCTGACATTCATACAAAAATAATTTCCCAGGTTCATAAGGGAACCTAAAATTCATTACTCATAATTTTGACTGCATATGTTTTATCAACCAAAAAGAATGTATGTGTGTGTGTATATATATATCCTGGAAATAAAAATGAAAATAAGTGTAGGATTTTAAGATTACATCTGTTCTAAGAAGAAATAATGCTGTAAATTCACCAGGTATATATGAAAACAATAAAGCCTTTGCTCTTTATAGGCTAGGAATCTGAATAGCTTTATAATCTCACCTTCATTACTGCAGTCTTGCAATGTGTTGTGGGTTAACCCCAATAGGCAGTTAAGTACCACACAACCACTCACTCACTGCTCCCCAGTGGGATAGGGAAAAGAATCGGAAGGGTAAAAGTGAGAAAACTTGTGGGCTAAGACAGGCACAGTTTAATAGGTAAAGCAAAAGCTGTGTGCACAAGCAAAGCAAAACAAGGAATTAATTCACTACTTCCCATCAGCAGGCAGGTGTTTAGCCATTTCCAGGAAATCAGGGTGTCGTGGTTTAGCCCCAGCCAGCAACTAAGCACCACGCAGCCGCTCGCTCACTCCCCCTGCCCCGATGGGATGGGGGAGAGAATCACAGGAGTACAAGTGAGAAACACTCCTGGGTTGAGATAAGAACAGTTTAATAACTGAAATAAAGTAAAATAGTAGTAGTCATAATAACAATATAATAATAATAGCAATAATAACAATATACAAAGCAAGTGATGCACAATGCAATTGCTCACCACCTGCCGACCGATACCCAGACAGTTCCCGAGCAGCGATCCCTGCTCCCCGGCCAACCCCCCCCAGTTTATATCCTGAGCATGACATCATATGGTATGGAATAGCCCTTTGGCCAGTTTGGATCAACTATTCTGGCTGTGGCCCTTCCCACTTTCTTGTGCACCTGGCAGAGCATAGGAAGCTGAAAAGTCCTTGACTAGCATAAGCAGTACTTAGCAACAACTAAAACATCAGTGTGTCATCAACATTCTTCTCATCCTAAATCCAAAACACAGCACTATGCCTGCTACTAGGAAGAAAATTAACTCTATCCCAGCCGAAACCAGGACACAGGGCTTCATCATGTGTAACAGTTACTTGGGAAGACAGATGCCATAACTGAACGTCCCCCCTTCCTCCGTCTTTCCCCCCAGCTTTTATTGCTGAGCACAACATCATATGGTATGGAATATGCCTTTGGTCAGTTGGGGTCAGCTGTCCCAGCTGTGTCCCCTTACAACTTCTTGTGCACCCCCAGCCTACTTGCTGGTAGGGCAGCATGAGAAAAAGAAAAGGCTTTGATGCTGTGTAAGCACTGCTCAGCAATAGCTAAAACATGGGACTATTATCATCACAAATCCAAAACATAGCACCATACGAGCTACTATGAAGAAAATGAACTCTATCCCAGCTAAAACCAGTACACAATGATCTACCAGACCAACTTCTTTTACTTCACCATGAACTGGAATGGAATGCAAGGTCAAGGGTTTGGTTTGCAATTGTCAATACTCTTTTTTATATTCATATTTCTTTACCAATTGCTTTAATTTTCATCCTACTCTGCAGAAGAGAAAGCACTCTAGTACTTCTAGACTGTTCCCAGTTCACATTTTTCACAGTTAATCTATATACCACAAGGAGGGCTATCACTATTAACTGATATTTTGTGGACTGGATTCCACTAGGCACATCCTGTACATGCGTTTTAGAGAAACAGAAAGCCAGTACAGCGTAAAAATATTTCTGAAACAATTTGTAGTATTATTCTTTAAAATCAGTAGTGAATATATATTCTTTAGTCACTGGCCAAATTCTTCTTGGTGTAGATCCTTGGCCTGCAAAGACGAATTAAATGTTCAGATAGCTCCTATTCAATGAAGTCAAGGATCAGTCCTTAGCCATATTGCATGGTGCATTTTTTTACTTAGGTTTTACAGCTTTTCTCTGGGGTTTTCGATTTTGTTTGGGATCATATACAGAATGAAAAACTGATTTATTAACAGTCAGTAATTCACTGCATTAAAGAAGCCTCAGATGACTAGGGCCCACTCAGGTGGTATTCTCCTCGATCCTGCTTGTAAGGGGAATGGGTGTGAGGAAGAGGGCACTAACTTGTGTCCTAGTTTCGGCTGGGATAGAGTTAATTTTCTTCCTAGTAGCTGGCATAGTGCTGTGGTTTGGATTTAGTATGAGAACAATGTTGATAACACACTGATGCTTTAGTTGTTGCTAAGTACTGCTTATGCTAGGCAAGGACTTGTCAGCTTCCCATGCTCTGCCAGGCGCACAAGAAACTGGGAGGGGGCACAGCCAGAAGAGTTGATCCAAACTGACCAAAGGGCTATTCCATACCATATGACGTCATGCTCAGGATATAAACTGGGGGGGGTTGGCCGGGGAGCAGGGATCGCTGCTCGGGAACTGTCTGGGTATCGGTCGGCAGGTGGTGAGCAATTGCATTGTGCATCACTTGCTTTGTATATTGTTATTATTGCTATTATTATTATATTGTTATTATGACTACTACTATTTTACTTTATTTCAATTATCAAACTGTTCTTATCTCAACCCAGGAGTGTTTCTCACTTGTACTCCTGTGATTCTCTCCCCCATCCCATCGGGGCAGGGGGAGTGAGCGAGCGGCTGCGTGGTGCTTAGTTGATGGCTGGGGTTAAACCATGACACATGGCAAGTCAATAATTAGCTGTAGAGCTGGTGTCGATGACAGCGTTTTGGTTTCTATGACCATGGGACCGTTTTTACAGATCAGCATCTGCTCAGGAGAGATGGGATCTACCTCGCTAAGCAGGGCAAAGGTATCTTTGCCAGTAGGATAGCTGCCCTGGTAAGGAGGGCTTTAAACTAGAAATAACAGGGGAGGGAGAGAGTTACCATCAGTTCTGTGAGGGACTGACAGACAAGGTTGATGGGTAAAGGGCCTGGAGTGATGTGACTGAAAAGGAATGCAAAATCAACAACAGAGCTTAAGCAGGGTCACCTCTAGCATTTGCACGTAAGCAGGGAAGTGCCTACAAGGCACTGTTATGCAAAAATCCCCCAAACCCTCTCCAGGAACTCAACATGCTGGGGTGCCTCTCTAAAGTGCCTGTACACTTACACACGCAGCATGGGGAATAAACATGAGTTAGAGATCTGTGTGCAGTTGCAGGGTTACAATCTTGTTGGGATCATGGAGATGTGGTTGGTTGGCTCCCATGACTGAAGTGTTGCACTGGAGGAATACAGTTTTTTAGGAAGGACAGGCTGGGAAGATGAGGAGGGGGAGTTGACCTTTATGTGAGAGAGCAGCTGGAGTGCATGGAGTTCTGCCTGGGAATGGATGAGGAGCCAACTGAGAGCTTATGGGTTAGTATTAAAAACAGGACAGGTAAAGGTGACATTATAGTGGGTGTCTTATAGGCTGCCTGACCAGCATGAAGCCATCCACAGCCAGCTAGAAGCAGACTCACATTCACAGGCCCTGGTCCTCATGGGGGTCTCCAACCACCCTGATGTCTCCAACCACCCTGATATCTCCTGGAGGGACAACATAGCAAGGCAGAAGCAATCCAGGAGGTTGCTGGAGAGCATCAATGACCACTTCCTGACCCAAGTGATAGAGAAGCCAATGAGAGGAGGTGCTCTGCTGGACCTCATACTCAAACAAGGATCTGCTTGAAAGAGTCCCATGGGATAGGGCCCTGGAGGGAAGTGGGGGGCACAAGAAAGCTCATTGATATTCAGGGATCACCTCCTCCAAACTCAAGAGCGGTCCATCTCAACAAGCAGGAAGTCAGGCAAAAATGCTAGGAGGCCTGTGTGGATGAACAAGGAGCTCCTGGCCAAACTCAAACACAGAAGGTGGAAGCAGGGACAGGTAACCTGGGAGGAATACAGAGACATTGTCCAAGCATGCAGAGAGGCAGTCAGGAAAGCCAAAGTCTACCTGGAGTTGAATCTGGCAAGGGATGTCAAAGACAACAAGAGGGGCTTCTATAAGTACGTAGGTGATAAAAGGAAGACTAGGGAAAATGTAGTTCCACTGATGAATGAGATGGGGCACCTGGTTTTAAAGGACATGGAAAAGGCTGAGGTACTGAATGCCGCCTTTTCCTTAGTCTTTACTAGCAAGCCTTCAGGAATCCCAGGCCTCTGAGACCAGGGGGAAAGGCTGGAGCAAGGAAGATGTACCCTTGGTGGAACAGGATCAGGTCAGAGAATAAGAATACTTGAGCAACCTGGACATACACAAGTCCATGGGCCCTGATGGGATGCCCTAAAAAAGGAGAAGTTTTTTTTTAAAAAAAAGGTCTTCACAGAATGGAATGAAATAAATTTATGTAAACAGTGATAATATGTAAACATATATGTACAAATATGTAAACATAATGTAAACAGTGCAACCTCAGTAAGTTTGCAGATGACACCAAGCTGGCTGGGAGTGTCGATCTGCTCGAGGCTAGGATGGCCCTGCAGAGGGACCTGGACAGGCTGGACCGATGGGCCGAGGCCAACTGTATGAGGTTCAACAAGGCCAAGTGCCGGGTCCCACGCTTGGGTCACAACAACCCCATGCAACACTACAGGCTTGGGGAAGAGTGGCTCAAAAGCTGCCTGGCAGAAAAGGACCTGGGGGTGCTGGTTGATAGCCGGCTGAACATGAGCCAGCAGTGTGCCCAGGTGGCCAAGAAGGCCAACAGCATCCTGGCTTGTATCAGGAATAGTGTGGCCAGCAGGAGCAGGGAGGTGATTGTCCCCCTGTACTCGGCACTGGTGAGGCCACACCTGGAATACTGTGTCCAGTTTTGGGCCCCTCAGTACAAGAAAGACATGGAGGTGCTGGAGCATGTCCAGAGAAGGGCAACGAAGCCGGTGAAGGGACTGGAGCACAGGCCTTATGAGGAGAGGCTGAGGGAACTGGGGTTGTTTCGTCTGGAGAAGAGGAGGCTGAGGGGAGACCTTATCGCTCTCTACAACTACCTGAAAGGAGGTTGTAGTGAGGTGGGTGTTGGTCTCTTCTCCCAAGTAGTTAGCGATAGGACAAGAGGAAATGGGCTCAATCTGCGCCGGGGAGGTTTAGGTTGGAAATTAGGAAAAATTTCTTTACGGAAAGGGTAGTCAAGCATTGGAACAGGCTGCCCAGAGAGGTGGTGGAGTCACCATCCCTGGAGGTGTTAAAAAAATGGGTAGACGTGGCACTTTGGGACATGGTTTAGTCTAGTCTACCCTTAATTGGTTTAGTGTGGGCTTGGTAATGTTAGGTTAATGGTTGGACTGGATGATTTTAAAGGTCTTTTCCAACCTAAACGATTCTATTATTCTATGATTCTATGATTCTATATACGGCAGAAAAAATCCAAGTAAGTCCTGTTTGTGTTGCTTAAGCACTAAAGGGGTATAGATGGGTAAAATGGGGAGCGGAAAGCCAAACAGATGAGATGTAGGAAGGTGTATGATAGCATTCTCCTAATTTATCTTATATTTCACTATATCCTCCTTCCAGATGAGTTTTTCCTCCTCAATAGATTCTTCAATTTTTCTTCTAAAGTGTCCTTTCCTACAAATTATCTCCAATAGCTTTCTTTTAGGTAGGCCCAGCTACTATGCTACTTACTGCAATACAAGGAAAGACTCCTCTTTCCATCTTGGCTCATCTAGCAGTCCTACAGCAAATCATTCCCTAACTATTAACTTACTTCTACAGATAGGTCATAATTTAGGTTACAGAACTGCTTTTCCGATTTCAAAAAGCCTTTAGTAAACAAATCAACCATGTTAAGTGACTGGACAAATTATTAAGCCAAGATTTTTTTTAAAATGTGATCAAACCAAGAAAACATGAAGAAAACCATCAAACAGCCAAATAATCATTGACTGTAGACATTTCCTCTCAGAGAGATACTGTTCAACAGAGAAAGGTTGTACTGGGTTTGTGTGGCAAGGTTTTGGTAGTGGGGGGGGATGCAGGGGTGGCTTCTGTGAGAAGCTGCTAGAAGCTTCCCCTATGTCCAATAAAGATAATGCCAGCCGGCTCCAAGATGGACCCGCCACTGGCCAAGGCTGAGACGATCAGTGATGGTGGTAGCATCTCTGTGGTAACATATTTAAGAAGGGGGGAAAAAAAACCTGCTGCATAACAGCAGCCAGAAGAAAGAGTGAGAATACGTGAGAGAAACAACTCTGCAGACACCAAGGTCAGTGAAGAAGGAGGGGGAGGAGGTGCTCCAGGTGCCAGAGCAGAGATTCCCCTGCAGCCTTTGGTGAAGACCATGGTGACTCAGGTTGTCCCTCTGCAGCCCATGGTGGTCCACAGTGGAGCAGATATCCACCTGCAGCCTGTGGAGGACTCCATGCCGGAGCAGGTGGATGCGCCCGAAGGAAGCTGTGACCCTGTGGGATGCCCACGCTGGAGCAGGCTCCTGGTAGGGCCTGTGGACCCATGGAGAGAGAGGAGCCCACGCTGGAGCAGGTTTGCTGGCAGGACTTGGGACCCTGTGGGGGACCCACGCTGGAGCAGTCTGCTCCTGAAGGACTGCACCCCATGGAAGGGAGCTACACTGGAGCAGTTTGTGAAGAACTGCAGCCTGTGGGAAGGACCCACATTGGAAAAGTTTGTGGAGCACTTTCTCCTGTGGGAGGGACCTCACACTGGAGCAAGGGAATAGCATGATGAGGAAGGAGCAGCAGAGACAATGTGTGATGAACTGACTGCAACTCCTATTCCCTGCCCCCTTGTGCTGCTCGGAGGGGAGGAGGTAGAGAAATCAGGAGTGAAGTTGAGCCCAGGAAGAAGGGAGGGGTGGCGGGAAGGTGTTTTAAGATTTGGTTTTATTTCTCATTACCCTACTCTGATTTGATTGGCAATAAGTTAAATTAATTTCCCCGAGTCAAGTCTGTTTTGCCTGTGATGGTAATTGGTGAGTGATCTCTCCCTGTCCTTATCTCGACCCATGAGCTTTTCATCGTATATTTTCTCTCCCCTGTCCAGCTGAGAAGGGGGAGTGATAGAGCAGCTTGGTGGGCACCTGGCATCCAGCCAAGGTCAACCCACTACAATGGTACACCAACAAGGTGCAAATACAAAAAGATTTTTCAGTTCACCATCTGCTACAGGAAGGAATAAATGCAGCAACTTCTGCCCCACATTGTCACACTGGCAGAAGTCTCTAGGTTGTATCTGCATAAATGAATGCTCAGTGGTATCAAAGATAGTAAGTCTGTGTTCATGTGTGTGTAAGAAACGGGCTATTGTAAAAATATCCATGTTATTAGTTTCCCTTCTAATTGCCTCTATCATTAACAATATTTCCACTTTCTTGAGATTAGAAATCTTTAGAAACCACTGCTTTAGTAACGGATACTTCTAACGCCCTCTTTTTCAAAGACAGTATAGTAAGATTGACAAAAGTGAGAATTACTACTACTGATCAAATTCAGGTTTTTCTATATTGATAGGATATCAAAAACCACTAGAGCAACACTGCTACTAAATGTAATGATTTGTGAATCCATGTAGTAAACTAAAATGTTGGCCATTATCTTATACAAAGTACACAGGTGATTAAAAATTCTATCCTGCAAAATCTCAGTCAAAAAGAGACTATCCCTTTTGGCCTAAACTCTGAAATATAACAGTTCTGCTCATCATGGATATTTATATCTTTGTACCCTAGCAAAAAAAAATCTAAAAAAGATTAAAACATCATAGGTAAGGAATAAGCAAGCTAGGGAATGATAAGGACATTCATTTAAGAGAGAAAGATGAGCTGTTACAGTGACAGACTACACATCAAAGAAAATCTGAAAACCTACACTATAACAAAACCAGAAACTGATGCATCTTAAATGTTAGTACAAAATTGCAGTAAGACTGCACAGTAAGTTTCACAAGATTTTGGGGATGGACAATTTTACATCAGAAAAATTCTATGGTGCTATAAGGACAGGGAAGAATAATTAATAATGTTCTTATTCAGTTTACATTCTCCCCCTACATTTGTCTGATTCCTAAGATACAAGTAATGAACAACGAGGTGTTTCAGTATCATGAACTGTCACAACAGATCTTCCCCTGGTCCCATGATAACATCTGATATCATTTTGAAACATACATACTGTCTTGCATCACATTTCACACTAACAAACCAACTTCATAGCCATATAATTCCACTGACTGCAAGAGCTTGATTGGCAGCAGTTAGAGAGGAGAAAAAAGCCAGCCTCCCAATCTTATGCTGTGCAACAGCTCAAAGCAACTCCTGACACCAGTTAGACAGTTCTAGTGACTGGCCTAGGTCTGGCAACCTTAGCAAGATGCCTGTAAAGGATGCAATCCCAATACTAGCCTGAGCTGGAGCAAACTCTTATACTATTATGCTGGGACATATCATCTGGCCTTTCTCTGACTTAAGAGTTCATCAGAGCTGGTATCCTCTACTGCTCTCGATCTTCCTCCCCTCTGTTGTTTCCCTTCCTTTCATTGGATAATGTTGGCAATTCTCTCCTTTCTTCATTCTCTTTTTCCCCTCTCCATCATGTCAGGGGGTGCCCTTGCAAGGCCAGGTTGGGATCACCTCCATCATCACAGGTGGACAAGAACTAACACTACCCCTGTTTCTGCCATCCTTCCAACTGACAGAAATTAGTTCTGTCTTCCCCACCTTAATTAAATACTGCATCTTCAGTCCTAGCAACTTTTCCACAACTTTTAGTTCCCATCTTAATCCCCTCCTCCTCTTCTCTTTCTACTCAGAATATAATCAATACTTCCAGTGGGAAACTGGAAAAGGATGTGATTTTTCCCTTCTTTGGCTTGCTTTCCTTTAGCTGTATGACAGTTTTCTCCTTAACTATGCTACAATCTTCTCCTTTTTTCCTCTATCAAAGTTTAATAAGTTTCCTACCTGCTCACCTCATCTAGTCTTCTCACTCTAGTCTTCTTGCCCCAAAGATCTCCCCTCCTAGTTTCCCTTACCTCTGTTTTCACCCCCTCACTTGCTCCTCTCCATGAGTGCTCACTAATCCCAAATTTTCCCCAAAATGAAGGCAGGCTTTGATGTTGCCTTTTTTTAAAAAAAAAGAAATCTCATCTATCTCTCAAACTATTACCTATATTTCTCATTAAGCTCACTGAATGAATTGCAGGAGGTTCATCTGGTCTTATTCTTGGACTATCAGCCCTTTGGCTACAATCTTCCTGGTCTCGATCCAGGACCTTACTCAGTGTATACTTACCCATGACTACATTTCCTATTACACTTATGTAACATATCATTCACTTTCCATGCTAAGAGTTTTGCACAACTCATGATTTAGACCTATTTTTCCAATCTAAACTGCTACACACTATTCTTCTTTCCGAATTGATTCTTGAATTCCTTATAGTCAGTCATGGAAAGAAGAAAAGAAAATGTATTTTTTCTTGCAAACTAAGGGTTGAGGTGATGCTAATACAAGGAATCTTCATTCACCTGTACTACTTACTGCTGAAGACAGACTAAAATCTATACAAAGACCTACAAAATACTACCTTACAGAAAGGCAAAACAAAATCTGTTCAGTTTGGCTGCAGGAATCATGCAAAATAATGCAAAATTCATTCCTATTCACTTTGCTTATTTTTCTAGCTTTAATATTTTATACATATTTTGCATGACTAGCAACAACTTTCAGTGAAATTAAGTGACAGAAATGTCTCAGAGGTACAACCACATCCTAAAAGGCAAATCATTAGCAGTGAACCCACGAAGTATTTAAAAAAAATGACATATTTGTTAAGTGACTTAACTATGAACATACTGGACAAATTAAAAAAAACATTCAAATACTATGAAGTTATGTTAAACAAAGCAGAAAACTATCTTGAGCCACATTTGGGGAGATATTTATCTGCAAAGAGATGACAGGCTATACAGCAAACCAGGAATGTGTAAGCATACATGAACATATGGACATGAACATCTTTGTGTAAAAAGGATTCATCAGTTCAGCCTACAACCTGTGTTCATATTTACCACTAGACTCAGAAACTTTTCTCACTGACATCAGCAAGACACATTCTGCTGTACTTTTTATGTTTTCTGCACACTAGCCAATGGAGTCAGGCACATTTGAAGTACAGCTGAGGGCACCCTCTGAAAATTAATTTCTTTAGCTCTGTTCTCCGCAACCTTTTCAACCTTTTTGTGGCTGAGACTCACCTAAGAAAATTGATCATGGTCCATACTTTGCCCAGAGCAGGTTCAGGAGAGAGCTTATTAGGTGGGGCTCTTTTCTGTACATGCCTTGTAAGTTCTACCACACTGGCTGGAACCAGTACTCCAGCAAAATATTGATATTTCATCTCCTATTTAAAAGCTATTTAAGAACCACTCTAAGATGCCTCCCTCATCCAGTCTGTTATAGTACCAAGGTTAATTAAGGAGCTAAAGGCCAAGATTAAGTTCCACCTATTCTCTGGGAGGATTTAGTTTCCCATGTTACTATGAAGATACTTTCCTAGATGCATATGGAAAGCTCACACAGCAAACCACAGGAACTTTGCCTGCTGCACTTCTGTCCCCCAAGGAAATGTTAACCCCCATCAATCTAAATGAATCCAAATCTGATCTACACTCATTTACTGGCAGGGTAGTATAAAGGGGCCATTGTGTAAATAAGAGTCAGGTTCACTGACTTTTTTTTTTAAATGAATGATACCATCAGCATACCAACATCTTTAGATACCAATCAACTAATCATTCATTCTATGCAGCCCATTTCCTCTTCCCCTTCTCCAAAATCTCTCCGCTTATCAAAGACAATACTTCAGTTTTAAACATTAACGAGACTGCTCTTTGACTATTGTCATCTATCTGGACTTCTGTAATGCCGTTGACACCTTGTCTCCAAATTGGAGATATGGATGTGATGGGTGGACTGTTTGGTGGATAAGGATGGCCGTGTCCAAAGAGTTACAGTCAATGGCTCAATGTCTGGATGGAGATCAGTGACGAGTGGTGTCCCTCAGGGGTCCATATTGAGACCAGTACTGTTTAATATCTTCATCAGTGACATAGACAGTGGGATGGAGTGCACTCTCAGCAAATTTGCAGATGACACCAAGCTGAGCGGTACAGTTGACATGCCTGAGGGATGGGATGCCACTCAGAGGGACATTGACAGGCTTGAGGAGTGGGCCCATGCAAACCTCATGAACCTCATGAAGTTCAACAAGGCCAAGTGCAGGGCCTGCACCTGGGGCAGGGCAATCCCCAATATCAGTACAGGCTGGGGGAAGAAGGGATTGAGAGCAGCCCTGCAGAGAAGGACTTGGGGGTACTGGTGGATGAAAAGCTGGACATGAGCCAACAATGTGCGCTTGCAGCCCAGAAAGCCAACCGAATCCTGGGCTGCATCAAAAGAAGCGTGGCCAGCAGGTCAAATGAGGTGATTCTCCCCTTCTACTCCGCTCTCATGAGACCCCACCTGGAGTATTGCATCCAGCTCTGGAGTTCTCAGTACAAGAAAGATATGGACCTGTTGGAGCAGGGGACAGATGGAGATGGGGACAGACCTGTAGCGATAGGACAAGGGGTAATGGTTTTAAACTAAAAGAGGGTAGATTTAGACTGGATATAAGGAAGTAATTTTTTACGATCTAGTTGAAGATGTCCCTGCTCATTGCAGGGGGGGTTGGACTAGATGACCTTTAAAGGTCAACCAACCCAACCCATTCTATGAGTCTAAGATATGTAAAAGTAATAAATACTGAATTCTGAAGTCTCCACTATAACTGAGGTTCTCCTTTTTTCCCCCCTCACACTGAAGCAAAATAAACTAGTGACCATGTTGTCAAAGTGAAAGCAAATATATAAAATGAAGCATTTCCATAACACTGCTCACTGCCCTGGATGCACTTTCAGGATTGTAACAGAGATGAAAGGTTATCAGTAATCAAACTCAATGGAATGATTTGGAAAAACATGGGGTATCTAACTTTAAAGTACCTAATTAAAATTTAAGTAAACTTAGGGATTAGAAGCAGTTGGAAGAGACACTGGGAAACTCTCAGACGCTCTATGCCTTGTAATTACAAGACAAGTAATAAAAGACAGGCATGAATTTTGTGTGCACAAAATTTGCTCAGTGGCAAAGAGATCACTGGTCCAAGGCCAGCTGGTGTATGCAATAACGCATACAAATATCATTTTTGTACACGTAGCAGCCAGTGAGAACAATGCTTTGCTTTATGCAATCAAGACCATCTGTTTGTGGAAGCATAGCTTGTAATTAGCAAAAGTGGTGTCCTGGCTTCTGGGAGTAAATCAAGGTTTGCAGAAGTTGCCATTATTGTGGTATCTAAGCTCTTAAATGCTATGTGATGTCATTGTGATTAATAATGAATGCATATCATGGCATAAACATTTTTCAGAGTACACGGATGGGTCACAGCCAATTGCATAAAAGACTGTAAACACATGGCAAGAATTCCTCTTCCTTTTGGTGCCATGAGGGTAAGATTGTCAGCCCAGAGCTGCCATGGGCAACACCAGCATGCTCTGGATTGCTGCCACAGAGGAAAGAGATGGGAAGGCAGAATGGGGCAGCCTCGTCACAGGGAACAGTGACTGCCCACGATTCAAATCTGGCATCTTTGGGCCTGAACTGTGCAATTGGACAGATGCTTCCAGTCCCTGTAGGTCCTACAGGATCACACACTCTGACCTGAGCTCAGGAACTGTCCTAACACACCAAAGGAAAATCAGGGATTCAAACTATTGCAGGTCTTTCAATGGCCTCAGGACACTATGGTCCAACACCCTGAAAGTATAATTACCTCAGTTCCTCTGTAGATTTGTGATCATGCTCCTCTTGTGCAGGCTACATGTCCTGTAGCATATACCATGTGTGAGACAAACGTATAGGCTGCTTTTCCAAGGAGTGAAAGGAAAAAATGTTTCCTCCAGTTCCTCTGCACTCATGCTAGATTATCTGGTGAATTAGGGGAGGATTTTACCCTAAATCAAGTGCAAGAAATTCCAAACTACTGCTTTGCTAAAATAAAGCTAGGTGTACTTATTTTATACTCTTCTTCACAAGAGCAACAAGAGGCTTAATAGACAAAGAGAAGGAAAGTTTCTTTCCTTTGCCAACCTTCCTGTGTACAACAGGCATATCTAAGAACACAAGAACAGCCATGCTGGTTCAACCAAATGACCATCCAGTGTCCTGCCTCTGACAGTGGCCAAAAGTATGTGCCTGAGGAATCATGTAAGTACAGAACAAGCACATAGTGACATTTATCCAGAATACCTCTCTGAGCTTTGCAGCCCAAAGACTTCATGACCCAGAGGTGATGTCTTTGTGCTTAATAGCTGTACCACTCAAACTCACAGCTCCTGGGGAGTGGGCAGGGAATAGACCCTGTGCCGTTCACCTGGCTCACAACCTGCTCTCTGCCTGAACTCAAAGGACCCTTGGGGTGTACTGTACCCACGGCACGTTGCATGAATACTTCTGATGGCAGCAGAATAGCCTGTATTAATGTTTGCCCAAAACATGCAGGGAAAAGTCAGTGCAAGAGGAGCTGCAATGCACAAGTTTCAGACACTATGAGAAGTAGTTACATCACCTGCCTAGCTGACAAGCTGGCGCTCAGAAGCATGGAAAGAGGGAAATGTAGCAGGAGAGACTATCTACTGCTCTCCAAAGTGAATTAAAGCTGTGAGAGCTCATGGGAAACCCCCAAGATGATGGCACTGGACAGAAATACTTAGTTGATGGTAGCTTTAAACACAGAAGTTGACTACATGTTTTAATTTGACCCTCAAGTAGCTACAGTGCAAGAGATGTTCAACAAATGAACAACTGGATCAGAGCCAGCTGATGACTTTTAAAACAGGGACTGCTTTTAGAATATATCTCCACATGTCATGTGGATGGATAACAGTAGAGCTCTAGAGACTGTAGGAGAAAACTTTAAGAGAACATTACAATGGCCCTCTCCAAATATATTAAAGGAAGCCTAGATATTCTGGTTCAGACAGTGTGGAAAAGGAAATATTTCTGTGTGAGGCATTCCTGCTGCTGCCTATTGCTACAAATCACAGAAATGTAACTTTTTGAAAGGACACAAACACAGAGGGACTAGGCCACAACACTTTCTTGGAAGGCCTTGGGTATCACAGCTTTCAGCCACAGCCATCAGCTCATGTGTCTGAGCACTCCCATGTGAAAGCAGGCTCTAGTAAATCAATTCACTGATTTTAAGAGTATTTCTCTCCAAAGTTCAATTACTGACAATGTCTTCTGACCAGAACCAAAATTAAAATTTCTCCTCCTTTAAAAGGCCATATAAGTTATGTCTCCGTATTGGGGCTGGCCCTGTCAAATCTGGGAACAAGTGTTGGATCCATGAACATAGGCATTCCTCACTAGTGTTATGAATGAACTCCTCTAGTTGCAGAAGTTTCCAGATATACTCTGCAGGTGTTTATATACAGTCTATCTGATTTCCAAATTTGCAACTAGCTGTACCATTAAGTATGGTTTACACTGCGCACCACAGCATCTGAGCACCTCACAGTTGTAGCAGTATTATAAGGTTAAGCAATTAACAGAAAGCAAAATGCTATTATTTCTGTGATTTTGGACCATGAAAAGTTATGGCAGTGCAAATACTGGGCCCAGCTGTGCTAAGTGCCACAACTGTGGCTATCTTCTTCCCTCCTGGTACTCCATGAGGATGATGCATTTAAAATACAAAAACAATCTGAGGGGAAAGCTTCAATTCTGAGTTCTCAGAGGTGCCATCTCTGTATTATTATACAGCTAATGTTCAGAGTGGGCAAGAAGGAAAGGGACTGATGGAAGGAGGAGGACAAAGCTGCTCCCCAGGTTGTAGGGAGATGATAAACGTGCATCAGTGTGTATGAAAAAGAGGGGCCATTCATTCAAATAAAACAATCTTAGTTGAATTTTTGACCAGAATTGAAACAAAATCTGAAGTGTTCTTTTTATAAGACATTCAAACAGCTTGGCTACCTTTGGTCTTCATTTATTCTTAATTCCTGTGAATTTTTGTACTTCCTGATTTCTTCCTAAGCAGCAACAGCACTGCTACAACAACAATGGCTTTACAGCATTTCTTGTTCATTCAGAAAAAAGAAGTACCATAGAACTTGAAAAAAAAAAATCTATTTTTTATGTTCTTTTCCAAACATCCAGATCCAAGGAGTGTAATGCTATGAGAATGTATAACTATGGAAACAAAGGCATTTTCAGATGCATTAAAGGAAGCTCTTGATAAAAGCCTACTAATGGGTGGTTTTGCAAAAATTGGACAAGAATTGCCATGTATGGTGCAACCCAACTTCAACCAGAATCCAGGATATCACAAACAAAATGTTTTAGTTTTGTTACTGGTAGTGAACTGGTGAACTGATTTGCTTGTCTTCTTTATCTGCAAAAGCACTATGCTGCTGTAATTTCGAAAGGTGTGAAATGAACATATCCCAAGCTGTCCCCTCATCTTAGATATACAAAATGAAGAGGGAAGCCAAAAGAGAGGGTAAGTTATTTTTACACAACTCTTCAACACATCTCGATAAGAGATTGATGCAAATGTACAGCAAATGTACTGGAAGCCCCCAGAGCACCAGGCACTCCCTATTGCATAAATTGGACTCTTCTCTGCTCAGGTACAGTCATGGAAAGAAGACAATGGGGGTATGTGAGCTCTGTGGCAGTCTCTGCAGCTGTTCAGCTGCAGTGCAAGTGCTTCCAGGTATGGCCAGCTCTGATACAGCATAGTTCAGACCACAACTACCTGCTCCACATCTCTTTCTGGGGAGACTAGTTACTTTCAGTTCTGAACTCCAACCATGCTCAAGCTCTTTAAGCATGGAAGGAAAATTTTCCCCTCTTAGTACACAGTAACATGAAAAATACCACTGAGTGCCAGTTTTACTGCTCCAGTTATCAAGTGACTACTTTGGTTTTTTCTAAGCTATTGTTTGAGGAAGGGTGGGGGGATGTTTAATGACAGGGTGTTTGATGTGACCATATTGTGTTTTCACAAGATAACAGAAAAATGAAGCAAAGCCTTTTGTGTACCTCTACCCTATGTAACTCAGGAAGTTCCTTCTCATGAATGAAAAATATTCATTCACGTTTTGGGGAAGATTTGATTTACCTTGTTTTATAAATATTTTCCATGGCATTTTAGATATTTTATTCCCTCCCACTTCCCTACTAAGAGCATATACTAAGCTGCATCAACTATAAAATGTTGTCTGTATGTGTCCTGGTTTCGGCTGGGATAGAGTTAATTTTCTTCCTAGTAGCAGGCATAGTGCTGTGTTTTGGATTTAGGATGAGAATAATGCTGATAACACACTGATGGTTTAGTTGTTGCTAAGTACATAAGTTCCCATGCTCTGCCAGGTGCACAAGAAACTGGGAGGGGGCACAGCCAGAATAGTTGATCCAAACTGACCAAAGGGCTATTCCATACCATATGACGTCATGCTCAGGATATAAACTGTGGGGGGTTGGCCGGGGAGCAGGGATCGCTGCTCGGGAACTGTCTGGGTATCGGTCGGTGGGTGGTGAGCAATTGCATTGTGCATCACTTGCTTTGTATATTATTATTGTTATTATCATTATTATATTGTTATTATTATCATTACTATTTTACTTTATTTCAATTATCAAACTGTTCTTATCTCAACCCAGGAGTGTTTCTCACTCTTACTCCTCCGATTCTCTCCCCCATCCCATTGGGGTAGGGGGAGTGAGCGAGCGGCTGCGTGGTGCTTAGTTGCTGACTGGGGCTAAACCATGACAGTATGCTAAGTTGAGGCTAATTTTACTCTCACTGAACTCCATGGAAAACCACTCATAAAGTTCACAGGTAGCTGGTTTGATCTTTTTATCCAGATTTTCCAAGATACACATTTTTAAATGTATTATAGTGACCAAACTGACTGTAAAAATTTCTCTTCACCTTTGCCTTATTTTTCTCATGCTCAAATACCCAGGTTGTTTATCTTCATTTATTATTTCTCATTATATGCTTATGTTGCCAGCTCTTCAGAGCAGGCATTATTTTATTATCAGTCTGAGTATTACATATCAATATGGTGTTCCCATCTCAGGTCTTTAAATATTGCTTTAAAATAAATAGAATAATACTGATGATGATAAATTGTGAAAGTGTTTCTGGTACTTTGGATTATGGATAGATTATAGATAGACCCATACTGCAAAGCTCACGCATGACCGTAAACTTTGGAGAAGTTTGAGGTTCATTTCAGGGACAACTGAACATCATGCCTTTCTGATGAAACATTCAGGGGTTATTTGTAGCTCACAATGACATTTCACCATTACCACGCATACCATGCCTGTGATAAGTTTTTGAAGGAGTGTACCCAAACAGGGAAGTCATTTTACTGCTTTTGCTAACCATCACTGGTCGAATTAACAGGAAAAAATAAACTCCATAGATGCAGTTGCTGCCTTTTCATAATTTCAGCTAGTTATTCCCCCCAAAATGCATCCTTACTCAAATATGATCTAGATGGCCAATTCCACAACAGAAAACTACTGAAGTCAAACTTACTGATAATGCAAGACCATTATTTTTGTGAGAGAAGTTCTAATTGAAGATACTGAAAAACAACCACCATGTAAGGAGCTACCCAGAAGGTAACTTATTATGTTACCATGCAAAATACAGTTTTGTTCATTCTCCCTCAGGATAGAGTTTACTTCCTAGTTCTTCTAACAATGCTGTTGTCCTGGTTTCGGTTGGGATAGAGTTAATTTTCTTCCTAGTAGCAGGCATAGTGCTGTGTTTTGGATTTAGTAGGAGAAGAATGTTGATAACACACTGATGTTTTTAGTTGTTGCCGAGTACTGCTTATGCTAGTCAAGGACTTGTCAGCTTCCCATGCTCTGCCAGGCGCACAAGAAACTGGGAGGGGGCACAGCCAGAATAGTTGATCCAAACTGACCAAAGGGCTATTCCGTACCATATGACGTCATGCTCAGGATATAAACGGGGGGGTTGGCCGGGGAGCAGGGATCGCTGCTCGGGAACTGTCTGGGTATCAGTCGGCGGGTGGTGAGCAATTGCATTGTGCATCACTTGCTTTGTATATCATTATTATTATCATCATTATTATACTGTTACTATTATCATTACTATTTTACTTTATTTCAATTATTAAACTGTTCTTATCTCAACCCAGGAGTGTTTCTCACTCTTACTCTTCCGATTCTCTCCCCCATACCACCGGGGCAGGGGGAGTGAGCGAGCGGCTGTGTGGTGCTTAGTTGCTGGCTAGGGCTAAACCACGACAGCTGTCTTGAAATCTGTAACACAAATTTTGAAAAACCTAACAAGCGTTCAGCTTTAAAGCCCAAATATCAGACAGTTCCTATCATTGCTCTCATTTAGCTTCATTTCCTTCAGGTCTTTAAATGCAATTCAGAAAGCTTCAGCCACAAAGAAAATTTCCACTGAGCTGCTGCTGTTCAGTTCTAGACAGTTTTTTCTAGACTTTGGCCAAAACTCTCCAGCTCTATCCCATGGGCTCCATGTTGTTTTTCAGGACATTTCACAATGCCTGTCCTCTTTTAATGCTACCCCAAAGACCAGAGACTGTGTCATATCAGAAGGAGGTGAGAGAAAAGGAGGTTACCATCCTAGTGAGCTAATCTGTACTATCTACTATCTACATTTCTATTCTGTTCAAATTTCATCTGTTCTAGGAACTCTCCTCTACACAGAATATACAAATACCAAATATACAGTAGATAACTCTGAAAAGACAACTGTCAAGAACAAGTCAGAATCATCAAAATATACAACTATGGGGAAAAAACTTCTGTAGTACTACATCATAAGCATGAGTAAGAGGAACAATTTACACATACTCCGCCCCTTGTCCCTTCACCACAATTACAACAAAAATTCCCCACAATTATTCTACTCTCTGGCAATGTCCAGTCCATGTTTTGCCTGTTGCCTCTCCCAGTTACTGTCCCTACCTTGAATTCCTGAGCTCCAGAACAAACTGTGGTGGGTTAACGCTGGCTGGCTGCCAGGTGCCCACCGCTCTGTCAACTCAGCTTGGGGAAGATTAATTTAATTTATTGCCAATTAATAACAGAATAGGATAGTGAGAAATAAAAACAAAACTAAAAGCAACTTCCCCCCAGCCCCCTTTCTTCCCAGGCTCAACTTCACTCATGAATCTTCTATGCCTTCCCTCCCCAGCCCCCCGAGCGGCGCAAGGAGATGGGGAATGGGAGTTGCGGTCAGTTCATAGCACTTTGTTTCTGCTGATCCTTCCTCCTCCTTTCTCTTGGCTTTTATTGCTGAGCACGACATCATATGGTATGGAACATCCCTTCAGTCAGTTGGGGTCAGTTGTCCTGGCTATGCTCCCTCCCATCCTCTTGCCCACCCCTGGCCTACTGGCCTTTGGGGGCAGGGGTGTTGGAGAGACAGCCTTTATGTTGTGGGAGTACTGCTCAGCAGTAGCCAAAAAATTGGTGTGTTATCAACACCTTTCTAGCTACAAATACAAAGCACAGCACCATGAGGTCTGCTATGGGGAAAGCTAACTCCATCTCAGCCAGACCCAATACAATCTATCACCTCAAGGCAGCATTTATAGTATTGTCTAAAGTCTCTCTTGCATACAGCATAGATTGCTGCCAAATATTTGTAATCAAACTCTTATCAGAATAAATTTAATTTCTTATCTCCTACTTCCCTACAGTGACTCAACTGATATTTTATTCTAGGAAGTGCCCCATGATGAGGACTGATTGTTGAAGGAATGTAATAAATAGGCACCAGGATATCTATAATGAGGAACAGAAGGCCAAGAGATCTCTAAACCAACGAACATATATCCTTGAGTGTCAAAACTCCCCTTTACTCCTCTTTTACTAGTCAGGAAGATCCACTAATTAGTGTCCCCTAAGTGAACCAGCTAATTACAATATGAAAACCACACCTCTGTTGGAAGAGCTACCCACCTCCAAAGGGAGACCCCTACCCACTGAGTATGCATAGTGATTTTAAAGGGAGCTATGTCTTTAAATCGAAGCAAAAGTAGAAATAACCAATGACTAACAAGTAGATGTTAACAGTAGGTGCAGTGACTTTTTTTAATTGTATAAATATGTGATGCAAGGATAATGGGGTGTGCTAGCTTTGTGGAATTACCACCTAGCACCCATCTCTGTGGAGAAATGGAATAAAGCAAATATCTCGACTCAGTGTGTGAATTGGTTCTTGCACACCGGATAAAGAACCCGTCTTTGGGATAACAATGGGGCTGTGCAGTTAAAGAGAAAGAAAAGGGACCTGTGATAAGAAAAAACAGAGACATAGAACGTTCAAACCAAAATTATATATTCCTATCTACATCTGTCTCTGCTCTTACTTACCTGATGAATAAATGAAACACAAAATGTGATGGTACTTTATCTAGTTATCTTGACTGTTCTTGGTGCAGATAACTATGGTATAAGCTTGTACAACCCACAACAATTACAGGAGATATAAAAAATGACCCTGCATACCTTTCATCCCAAACTTAGAGTGTCTTCTGAACTTCAGAATAATGAGCATTATTACTAAGCCAGTGCACACCAGTGCTGCACTTCCCACCATAATATACACCTAAAAAAGAGGACAGAAACAGATCTAATTTTTTTCTCATTAACCATCTTCAAACATGTTCAGCATACATTCAGATTTACCCATTAACCCAACCTTATGAAGTTCAACAAGGCCAAGTGCAAGGGCCTGCACATAGGTCGGGGCAATCCCAAGCACAAATACAGGCTGGGCGGAGAATGGATTGAGAGCAGCCCTGAGGAGAAGGACTTGGGGGTATTGGTTGATGAGAAGCTCAACATGACCTGGCAATGTGCACTTGCAGCCCAGAAAGCCAACCATATCCTGGGCTGCATCAAAAGAAGCGTGGCCAGCAGGTCAAGGGACATGATTCTCCCCTTCTACTCCGCTCTCGTGAGACCCCACCTGGAGTATTGCATCCAGCTCTGGGGTCCCCAGTACAAGAAAGACATGGACCTCTTGGAGCAGGGGACAGAGGAGGGCCACAAAAATGGTCAGAGGGCTGGAACACCTCTCCCATGAGGAAAGGCTGAGAGAGTTCGGGTTGTTTAGCCTGGAGAAGAGAAGGCTGCGGGGAGACCTTATTGCAGCCTTTCAATACTTAAAGGGGGCTCATAAGAAAGAGAGAGAGAGACTTTTACCATGGCCTGTAGTGACAGGACAAGGGGCAGTGGTTTTAAACTGAAAGAGGGTAGATTTAGATTAGATATTAGGAAGAAATTCTTTACTGAGAGGGTGGTGAGACACTGGAACAGGTTGCCCAGAGAAGCTGTGGATGCCCCCTCCCTGGAAGTGTTCAAGGTCTGGTCTTTAGGCAACCTGGTCTAGTGAAAGGTGTCCCTGTCTGTGGCAGGGGGGTTGGAACTAGATGATCTTTAAAGGTCCCTTCCAACCCAAACCATTGTATTATTCTATGATTGAGGTAGAGATTCATTTCAAATAGGAAACATTTGTACTCAGATCAAAGAGTACAGAAATAAGTCACTTGCTTAGGTTTCTTCTATCCTGCAGAGAAGAGACTCAGACACCTCTGAGAACCACTTTCTCAGCATCCCACACATTCAAGGCAGGTGGGAGGGAATGTACATCACCCCTTTTCCTTCCAGCAGAGTGGCATGTTTTAAGAAAACACATAATAAATGCACATAAGAAAACACTTTTTTACTGTGAGGGTGGTCGAACAGTGGCACAGGTTGACCAGAAAGGCTGTGGAGTCTCCATCCTTGGAGATATTCAAAACCTGACTGGATACAGTCCTGGACAACCTGCTGTAGCTGACTCTGCTTTGAGCAGGGGGAGTTGGACTAGATGATATCCAGAGGTGCCTTCCAGTCTCAGCTATTCTGTGATTCTGTTATCAGAAAAGATAAGACTGTCTGGGATCTTCCTGATTTTTTAGCAAAGTATATCTCCATGAAGCAACCACTGTCAATGTGAGGGACTGGAGGCTGTCAAAGTTATGCCCCCACTGCACTTAACGGATGGAAAAGGATAAAATTGAAGTTTTAGGAACCCTTCTCACTGCCCTTATTCTTATAACTTTTCACTCTCCAACCATGGGCGCTGGAGAGAGCCGCTGGCTAGGCTTTCTCCCACCTGCAGAAAACAGATTCCTTCCTCATCACTTTCAGATGTATTGAGACAATACTTAGCCTTCATAGACTCACTTTCCATTCTTTCCCAACTTACAGTCTACCACAAATGCACACACTCTCCGCTGCCTGCCACCTTGCAGAGTCATCAATGCCTGCACTACTAACCAGACTGGCCACCTGCTACCAGTTTCCAGCAATTCATGACATTTAACGTTCATCTAACATTCAATTTCCAACATCATGATAGGTGAGGCAGCAAAGGAGTAGACTCACCAATTCAGCTGCCTATACTAAGATCCACTACAAATTATCTTATCAAAAAGCTACATGAAATCACACATTAAAAGCATACAATTAGAATTTGAAAGTTCATTACACCATGTCCTCTTTGTAAGGAGCAGCTGACTTTGGGACTGGAACTAAAGCAACAGTCTTTAAGTTACCTTGAATGCTGTTATTTTGTAAAAAAAGAGCTGCTCTCCTTAGCTAAAATTAGAAGCAAAGTCTTGGGCTAACAAATTAGTTGTTCAGAAAAGCATGAAGCAAATTAGCAACTTTACTTGGAATGAAAAGTGATCCACTCTCAAAAAATGGGTTGAGGGAAGGTGGGGGTGCACTGATTTTTTTCCTATTGATTTTGATCACCACATAGTAATAGCTCTGGTGTTCTGGTAGCTTAGGGTCCCATTACAATCTTCAATCTTCGTAGTTTCATTAGTTGTATAGTCAAAAAAATCTGCCAAGATTACAGATCAGGAAACAGTGTATATACTTACAGTGATACTATCTTCATTCTCTTTGTTGGAAACATCTGCAGAAGTGATTCGATTACTATTATTCATGGTGTCTCCAAGATCATTAGGCATGGTTTCATACTCTTAGGAAAGGAAAAAAAGAGTGCTTTTATAATTTTGTAACCTTGGAGGGGAAAGGGTTGTCTTTATTATTTCAGCTTTGTAATACCATAACAACAGTAACACTTATAAGACTTCTGAGCAATTTGAAAATTATACATTATTTCTATTGTACCTGATACATTTGGGGGGATCCTTGTGACAGATAATTTTAAACAAATGTGTTGTGACTGACAGACTTGAAAAAAGAAGCTGCTTCTCTGTTCAGCTTTATAGAGAAGGAATCTACATCATAATATATATTTCCATTAGAAAAACTAGAGTTAAATAAGAACTCCATCCATAAAGCTATTTTTATGTGCTTCTGACTTCCTATTAAAAATTTAAGACTGCCCTCTACAATGAACTTCTCTAGCCTTGTATTCAGCCAAATATAGGACTGACTTAGAAATTAGCTTGGGGACTTTTTGTTTATCTGCAAAGAACTTGGCAGACGACTTTTCAGCTAGTTTATTGATATCAAATGTGAAATAGCTGGTTTTCTTAGGTTAAAAAACTAATGAAAAATGCTGTTGTGTGCATAGAGGTTACAGTCTAACATGCTAAATTGTCATACAGGTAAACTTTTTAAAAGTTAAGTTCCTGAGATGGTCTGAAGAAATTTGATTCATCAAAACAATGCTACTCATGGGTCTGCAGGGGTGAATCCAGAACAATTCCATCAAAAGAATGAATATGGCTTAATTATTTTGAAATGAAACACAGATATATAGAGTCCATGATTTTCTGTCAAAATTATTCAAATGAGATAACAAGAATTAAATAGTACATGCATGAACTTAGAGATAAAAAAACTTAATATGTTAAAAACTTAATGATCATGCATTGGTGGAGTTCACACTCCTGAGGGATATGGGAAAAGTGAGGAGTATAGTCAGGACCCTAAATTTTAGAAAAGCAAACTTCCAGCTCTTCAAGGAGTTAGTCAGAAGGTCCCCCTGGGAAACGGTCCTCAGGGACAGGGGAATGGAACAGAGTTGGCAGATCTTTAAGGACACCTTCCATAGAGCGCAAGAGCTCTCAGTCCCCAAGTGTAAGAAATCAGGCAAGGAAGGGAAGAGACCAGCATGGCTGAGTCGAGACATGCTGGTCAAACTAAAGAGCAAGAGGGAACTGCACAGGCAGTGGAAGCAGGGACAGGTGTCCTGGGAACAGTACAGGGAAGCTGCCCAGTTGTGTAGGGAGGGGGTCAGGAAGGCCAAGGCGAGGATGGAGCTGAATTTGGCAAGGGACGTAAAGAATAACAAGAAGGGCTTCTACAGGTATGTCAACCAGAAAAGGAAGGTTAAAGAAAGCGTACCCCCTCTGATGAACAAGAATGGCAACCTGGTATCAACAGACGAGGAGAAGGCTGAGGTAGTCAACAACTTCTTTGCCTCGGTCTTCACCGGCAACCTCTCTCCTCACCCTTCCCAAGTCGATGGACCACAAGATGGGGACCAGGGGGGTAAAGCCCCTCCCACTGTAAGGGAAGATCAGGTTCAAGACCACCTGAGGAACCTCAATGTACACAAGCCTATGGGACCAGATGAGATGCATCCCAGAGTCCTGAGGGAATTGGCTGATGTAGTTATCAAGCCACTCTCCATGATATTTGAAAAGTCATGGCAGTCAGGTGAAGTCCCTGGGGACTGGAAGAAGGGAAACGTTGTGCCCATTTTTAAAAAGGGAAGAAAGGAGGACCCTGGGAACTACCGACCTGTCAAGCCTCACCTCTGTGCCTGGGAAGATCATGGAACAGATCCTCCTAGAAGCTATGCTCAAGCACATGGAAGAGAAGGAGGTGATTCGAGACAGCCATGGATTCACCAAGGGCAAGTCCTGCCTGACCAACCTAGCGGCTTTCTATGAAGGAGTGACTGCATCAGTGGACAAGGGAAAAGCAATGGATGTCATCTATTTGGACTTCTGTAAAGGCTTCGACACGGACCCCCATGACATCCTTCTCTAAATTGGGGAGATAAGGATTTGATGGGTGGACTGTTCGGTGGATAAGGAATTGGCTGGATGGTCGCATCCAGAGGGTCGTGGTCAATGGCTCGATGTCCACATGGAGACCGGTGACAAGTGGAGTCCCTCAGGGGTCCGTATTGGGACCGGTGCTGTTTAATATCTTCATCAATGACATAGACAGTGGGATCGAGTGCACCCTCAGCAAGTTTGCAGACAACACCAAGCTGAGTGGTGCAGTTGACACGCCAGGAGGACAAGATGTCATCGAGAGCGACCTGGACAAGCTGGAGAGGTGGGCCTGTGTGAACCTCATGAGGTTCAACAAGGCCAAGTGCAAGGTCCTGCACCTGGGACGGGGAAATCCCCAATATCAATACAGGCTGGGGGATGAAGAGATTGAGAGCAGCCCTGCGGAGAAGGACTTGGGGGTACTGGGGGATGAAAAGCTGGACATGAGCCAATAATGTGTGCTTGCAGCCCAGAAAGCCAATTGTATCCTGGGCTGCATCAAAAGAAGCATGGCCAGCAGGTCGAGGGAGGTGATTCTGCCTCTCTACTCTGCTCTGGTGAGACCTCACCTGGAGTACTGCATCCAGCTCTGGGGCCCTCAGCACAAGAAGGACATAGACCTGTTGGAGCGGGTCCAGAGGAGGGCCACCAAAATGATCCAAGGGCTGGAGCACCTCTCCTATGAGGACAGGCTGAGGGAGTTGGGGTTGTTCAGCCTGGAGAAGAGAAGGCTGCGAGGAGACCTTATTGCGACCTTCCAGTACTTAAAGGGGGCCTATAGGAAAGATAGGGAGAATCTTTTTAGCAAGGCCTGTTGTGACAGGACAAGGAATAATGGATTTAAACTAAAGAATAGATTTAGACTAGACATTAGAAAGAAATTTTTTACAATGAGGGTGGTCAAGCACTGGAACAGGATGCCCAGAGAGGTGGTAGAGGCCCCATCCCTAGAAACATTCAAGGTCAGGTTGGATAGGGCTCTGAGCAACCTGATCTAGTTAAAGCTGTCCCTGCTCACTGCAGGGGGGTTGGGCTAGATGACCTCTAAAGATCCCTTCCAACTCAAAGCATTCTATGATTCTATGAATATTTTTTATGATTGGAAATATACATAATGTTTCAATTGTATGACTGTAATGTGTGCAGATGAAGTAAAACAAACAAGGGCAATAAGTGCATTTATTGCAAATGCACCTCTAGCACTCTAATTTAAATTTGCAATTAATTGTGTATTTTTTTAAATATTTTGAATAACATCAGCGCCATAAGTCTACAGATGAAATTGTAACTGTGAATATGAAAAAGCAAAATTCAGAGGTATAGCTCACAAATCACAGAGGCAGGAATTCTTCCAACCTCAGAGCTGCTACCAGGCAAGGATAGGGATGGCCTTTATCTTCTTTAGCTCCCAAAGCTGTTTTGGAGACCTCATCTGGCAATACTAGCAACAAGCTGCACCAGCCTTTTGATCTTCATGCATGCACAAACACACTTTCTTTCTGCAAAGCACTCAGCAGGCTGCATATTTTTTTGCTATATGAACCAATACAGCTACCTCTGCCACCAGTGCTACAGTTGGTCCAGTCAATCCACTCACAAAGTCTATTCTAGCTCTACACCATACATGCCGAAGGATAGGATTTTTTAAAGCCAAAATACATATTTAGTCTACAGAGCTTTCACGAGAAACCAAACTTAATTTCCTGGCCTTTTATCATTTACATTCTTCAACTCAGCATTGCATCCCTATGTCTATAGCTTCCTATGCAGCAAGGTTAAAATAGTAGTGAAAGGCAAAAGAGCAGCAATCCTTACTCCAGGCAAAATAAATCCTACCTGAATTCCCCACTTGGACAAACAGCCTGGACACTGAGACAAGGTTCTGTGCAGACCATCCGCTACTGTGAATACAAGTTTTGCCACAGCAGAGAAGGAGATTTCAGTTTTATTCATCTGCAGGCAGCACCTAGACTCTTGATCAGTGAAGAACCCAGTTTATAACAAGTATCTCAAGATATAAGATTGGGCTTAATTTACAATTTTCTCGCAATGTCTTCACTAAGATAGTTTTGAGCAACCCTTTATTTACAGTAGCTTTATAATAGCAACAATATAGAAAACAAACATTAAGAGCCTTCACTGTTCTCTCTCCATAATACAAACTTTTAAGAGGGAACTTTTTTGCTTCTAATTTTACTTGTAAATAGTGGGGGGAAAAGCTGAAGCTATTTGCAGTTCTGTTTATGTACATTTCTATACTATGATACTGGAAATCATACCCTGAAGGACTAATGAGAACTATGCAAAGTATTTCAGGTCTGGGTCTATGAATCCTCTGAATGCAGTATTATTAAAAAAGCAAGGGATAAAGTAGGCCACTTCAGTACATCAGTGTTGCATTGCCATTTCCCACTGTATAACTGTGAACCATTTACATTTGAATTAGTGCCAAATTTTCAAAGCCTCTTGAAATGGGTGAGCCAGGCAAGGAAAACATGCACAATGGTTATCCAGCCAAACCCAGGCAATTCTGAAGCAGGAGAGCACCTGAAGAGCAGCACAAAGGAATTCCAGCCACTCCAGCCAGTAAGTCAGCTTCATTGGGAGTCCAACTTAAATGCCTCTATGCAAACGCACATAACATGGGGAATAAATAAGAGGAGTTAGAGACGTGCGCATGCCTGCAGGGCTATGATCTTATTGGCATCACGGAGACGTGGTGGGATGGCTCCCATGATTGCAGTGTTGGAATGGAAGGATACAGGCTCTTTAGAAAGGACAGGCAGGGAAGACGAGGAGGGGGTGTCACCCTCTATGTCAGTGACCGTCTGGAGTGCATGGAGCTCTGCCTGGGATGGATGAGGAACCGACTGAGAGCTTATGGGTCAGGATTAAAGGGAGGGCAGAGACAGGTGACATTATAGTGGGGGTCTGCTACAGGCCACCAGACCAGGAAGACTGAGCAGATAAGACCCTCTATAGACAGATAGGAGCAGCCTCATGTTCACAAGCCCTGGTCCTCATGGGGGACTTCAACCACCCTGATATCAGTTGGAGGGACAACACAGCAGGGCATAAGCAATCTGGGAGGTTCCTGGAATGCACTGACGATAACTTCCTTCTCCAAGTGATAGAGGAGCCAACGAGGAGAGGTGCTATGCTGGACCTTGTTCTCACCAACAAGGAGGGGCTGGTGGGGAATGTGAAGCTCAAGGGCAGCCTTGGCTGCAGTGACCATGAAATGGTGGAGTTCAAGATCCTTAGGGCACCGAGGAGGGCACGCAGCAAGCTCACTACCCTGAACTTCAGGAGAGCAGACTTTGGCCTCTTCAGGGATCTGCTTGGTAGAGTACTATGGGATAAAGCCCTGGAGGGAAAAGGGGCCCAAGAAAGCTGATAATATTCAAGGATCACCTCCTCAGGAGCGATGCATCCCAACAAAGAGGAAGTCAGGCAAAAACGCCAGGAGGCTTGCATGGATGAACAAGGAGTTCCTGGACAAACTCAAACACAAAAAGGAAGCCTACAGAGGGTGGAAGCAAGGACAGGTAGCCTGGGAGGAATACAGAGAAATTGTCCGAGCAGCCAGGGATCAGGTTAGGAAAGCTAAAGCCCTGATAGAATTAAATCTGGCTAGGGACATCAAGGGCAACAAGAAAAGCTTCTATAGGTATGTTGGTGATAAAAGGAAGACTAGGGAAAATGTGGGCCCTCTCCGGAAGGAAACGGGAGACCTGGTGACCTGGGATATGGAGAAGGCTGAGGTACTCAATGACTTTTTTACCTCAGCCTTCACTGGCAAGTACTCAAGCCACACCACCCAAGTCACAGAAGGCAAAGGCAGGGACTGGGAGAATGAAGAACTGCCTACTGTAGGAGATCAGGTTCAAGACCATCTAAGGAACCTGAAGGTGCACAAGTCCATGGGACCCGATGAGATGTATCTGAGGGTCCTGAGGGAACTGGCAGATGCTAAGCCACTATCCATCATATTTGAGAAGTTGTGGCAGTCCGCTGAAGTTCTCACTGACTGGAAAAGGGGAAATATAACCCCTATTTTTAAAAAGGAAAAAAGGAAGACCCGGGGAACTACAGGCCAGTCAGTCTCACCTCTGTGCCTGGCAAGATCATGGAGCAGATCCTCCTGGAAACTATGCTAAGGCATATGGAAAATAAGGAGGTGACTGGTGACAGCCAGCATGGCTTCACTAAGGGCAAAATGTGCCTGACAAATTTGGTGCCTTCTACGATGGGGTTACAGCATTGGTGGATAAGGGAAGAGCAACTGATGTCATCTACCTGGACTTGTGCAAAGCATTTGACATTGTCCCCCCACAACATCCTTGTCTCTAAATTGGAGACACATGGATTTGACAGATGGACCACTCAGTGGATAAGGAATTGGCTGGATGGTCACTCAAAGAGTTGCAGTCAACGGCTTGATGTCCAAGTGGAGACCAGTGACAAGTGGCGTTCCTCAGGGGTCTGTATTGGGACCGGTGCTGTTTTACATCTTTGTTGGTGACATGGACAGTGGGACTGAGTGCACCCTCAGCAAGTTTATAAGTGACACCAAGCTGTGTGGTGCGGTCAACACGCTGGAGGGAAGGGATCCAGAGGGACCTTGACAGGCTTGAGAGGTGGGCCCATGCGAACCTCATGAAGTTCAACAAGGCCAAGTGCAAGGGCCTGCACATAGGTCGGGGCAATCCCAAGCACAAATACAGGCTGGGCGGAGAATGGATTGAGAGCAGCCCTGAGGAGAAGGACTTGGGGGTATTGGTTGATGAGAAGCTCAACATGACCTGGCAATGTGCACTTGCAGCCCAGAAAGCCAACCATATCCTGGGCTGCATCAAAAGAAGCGTGGCCAGCAGGTCAAGGGACATGATTCTCCCCTTCTACTCCGCTCTCGTGAGACCCCACCTGGAGTATTGCATCCAGCTCTGGGGTCCCCAGTACAAGAAAGACATGGACCTCTTGGAGCAGGGGACAGAGGAGGGCCACAAAAATGGTCAGAGGGCTGGAACACCTCTCCCATGAGGAAAGGCTGAGAGAGTTCGGGTTGTTTAGCCTGGAGAAGAGAAGGCTGCGGGGAGACCTTATTGCAGCCTTTCAATACTTAAAGGGGGCTCATAAGAAAGAGAGAGAGAGACTTTTACCATGGCCTGTAGTGACAGGACAAGGGGCAGTGGTTTTAAACTGAAAGAGGGTAGATTTAGATTAGATATTAGGAAGAAATTCTTTACTGAGAGGGTGGTGAGACACTGGAACAGGTTGCCCAGAGAAGCTGTGGATGCCCCCTCCCTGGAAGTGTTCAAGGTCTGGTTGGATGGGGCTTTAGGCAACCTGGTCTAGTGAAAGGTGTCCCTGTCTGTGGCAGGGGGGTTGGAACTAGATGATCTTTAAAGGTCCCTTCCAACCCAAACCATTGTATTATTCTATGATGAACTCCCATGAGTTTGTTAAAGTACTAGGGCACCATCCAAGCACCCTGACTTTACCAGGACCCAAGCCACTTACAAACACATAGATATTGTGTAGCGTGCTGCAGGATCAAACCCTCTGCAGCTGTCTACCCTTTACATGGTGCAAATTTGCAGCATGATTAGCATAGGAGTCTGAAAAATACGTTTTAAAGGGGAGAACAGCAGAAAGGAGGGAGGTGGGGAAGGAGACCTTTAAATCTTGCTTCCAACATAATCTAAACTGGGGGTAAATAGATTAGCATACAGATTGAAGGGTCTGAAATGAAGTCATGAAAAATGCTCAGTCGCTAGGAGGAGCTAATTCCCAGGTGGTTCCACAATCAACTATGCAGTAGTTTTCCCAAGAAGTATAACAGTTTTAGCTTTATTTATTCATCTCACCAACTGGACTTATGAATTTGGAATAATTAAGGAAACACTCCAGACTACAAAGTGTTGCACAAAGCAAGCAGTAAGTCACTGAAACAAAGATCAAAGGCAGCAATTTCAAAAAGAAAAGCCAGAAATAAAAAGGATTATTGTTTTCATCAGAACTAGATCTTGCAGGCTGTGATTCACTTGCACAACTCAAAGCACACATTTTAACCAAATCTACCAATCAACTGAATTACAGTACTCATACACATGCATCAGGACCTTGATAAACAGCTCAGACTCAAAATCTTGATGTATACAACGTATATAACACAACAAATGTAGGAAACTGTAAACCATCACTTCTTCCTCCCCCTCAAAAAAAAAAATTGGGAAGAGAAGGAGGGGAAGCTATGCTTTAGTATTTCTAAGCACTTAAAGCCAAATTGATGCTTCAAATGCACATTTGCTAAAATTTAATGACATGGAATCAGAGTAATAACATTTAAATCAGCTTAAGGAAACTTAATTCATGGGCCATTTTGTCCAAATAGAAGTACTCCAAACAGGATCCAGCTTCTGCTGGAAGCTAAAGGGTGTTCTGGATGTGTTGGTTAGGATGTACTTTCATGCTCAGCAGAAGTATAGCAGAACTATTATGTAAAACTAGCCAGTTGTTTTTAAGTTTGCAGCTTCTATTATAATGCACATTGGCTTTCAATAGGTAGAGCCTAAAATATTTTGCTTAACTAAAAAATAACTTGAACACTGTGTCATCAAATCTTCTCTCAGATATCACTGAGTTGATGTTCTGCTTATGCAAGAGCAAATAAAGGAAGGTACAAATGAGAGGACAGAGAAAAATTATCTACTTGGGCCAAACCCATTTTTAAGGGGAATTTAGGGGTACATTTTTGGAGGCAAAACAAGTATGGAATCATCCCTGAAAAAATAAGTTCTATAAGGAGAAATCATGAACTCTCTTTCCTCTAAGAAATGCCTCTGGAAGGTTCACAAAATCTCATGCCTGTGTGCTACATCAGACAGTTGTCACCCTACAGTACCAATTGTAACCATCAGTAGCAGTGGATTTATGCTAATCTGAATCAAAAGCAGCAGCGTAAGTAAAAATTGCCCTCATTTATCTTAAATAATATAAGTCAGGAAAAGAACCAACAATACAAAGTGCCTTTTAGAATTGTGTTATAATATGTGCCATTTTAGTTTAACTGAGCCTGACATTTAATCTTAGTGGTTTGAGTTTCTTTATTTCTATCATTAAAAGAAAAGAAAAAGAAAATCAAATATATACCATAAACATCTGGATCCACAATTGGGCCACTACCTGTGCATGGAGAAGAGGAAAAAAAAAAAAAAAAAAAAAAAAAGAAAGAAAGAAAAAGCCTTTGTAAATAGATTGAAAATGCTGGAAGAATAAGAGTTTCTTTAGAATTTTTTTTTAAGAGCTTACATGTTATTTGCAACAGCAATGGTCAGTACCTACACAAAAGCAAAGCAACATCAATATATTGTACTATAATTTATAATTATTTTAGAGCTATCCCAAACATTAACGCTTTGCTTCATGTGAAACAGATAATACACAGGGCATTTGCTCTAGTAAAAGCAGGCATATTCACCAAATGGGCAAAATTCTGCTCTCTTCTGCTAATGTATATCTGGAATAAGTGCAACAGTAACTATTCTTGTTGAAAATCAATGGTAAAATTCTCCCTGACATTAAGTGGAAGCAGACTTCAGTGAGAGTTACAATAACTGACTTTTACCTGGTCAAAAAATTTGTGGTTAAATCACTGAGAGAGCAAACTGGTTTAGAATTGCAGCATTGTGGCAAATTAAAGGCTAGAGGATGCTGTTAGAGGATGCTCCCAAGAAGCCAGCTGCACACCTGATCCACAGACAGAACTCTTATTGAAAGAATAAGATTTCCCATATGCAAAGAAACTAGAGAAGCCAGCCTTTACACAAGCAAAGTGGATACCTGTCTAGTATATACTTTTCTAAATTTTACTAGTTCCAGTTTGCAGTTTTTTCCAATTACTGCACATATGTAAGGCTAAGTACACATGTGAGTATAACACACACTGAAGTTAGTATACTATTAGTCTATTCGTGCTTCGAAAGATACTTGTGTTATATTTCAACATGCCCATTCATCCTGGTCTATAATGTATTTATAGCATGCCTTATGTAGTATATTTACTCTTTTTTGCTGTTGGTTTGGTAATAAAATTAATAGATAGTTAAAACCTCTAAAGATGACTCAAACTTCAAAAAGCATAATCCTGTTTATAGTACCATACAGTAATTCCATACCAGTGACATTACACTGGCATAAAGCCACTGTGAAGTATGACCAGAACACAGTTGTTTCTGCTTATTTCAACAGCATGAGAATCTGTGCTGAAAATATAAAATAAGAGTTGCAACCTATTTGCAAAATGGCAGCAGATAATTAGGTTCATTTTTAAATGCATTTGAAGATATTCTAGTACCTAGAGATATAGATTAAGAGCCCCCATGAGAATGGTCATGTCAATCTGCAGAAATAAATAACAAGTGAAATAAGTGTGTACTACTATCTGTCCTCAAGCAAGTTCTGACCAGGGTTTTTTGTCCATAAACCTTCATGGATTCAATTTTTCCAGTATAAAACATTCAGCTGATGAAAGAACCAGTTTACCTTCTGCATGAGCCCTACTTCTCATAAACTGAAGAAAAAAACCCCAAACTTCCTAGGCCTTTACTCCTGAGTTAAATGACAACATTTTTATTACTGTTTACTGGAAATGGGATAATTAGATTGGTTTAACTTGTAATTCCTGTTAGGGGCACATAAATGAGGAAGTCATCTATTCCATTCAAATACCTTTTATATAACTAAATACTTCACTTGAAATAAAGTTGAAAAAATCAAGTCGTCGGACCAACCCCAAATTTCTATGTAGTATTCCCTATATAAAAACATCATCAAAATATTGGTTGAATCTGTTTTAACATGAAACTTTACCACAGCAATTTTGCATGTTTACATGCAATTATTTTTAATGCAAAGAACAGCATTGTTGTTTTAGTCCTTGTTAGAACAGGTTGTCGTGCAAATAAAATATTACAGACATATCCTATTCACTCATCTTTATAAACTGCCTCAACTATATTTGGTTTGCTTGCTTCTTTCTTTATAAAGTTGACGTTTTCAAAATAAAGCAGCAGCAAAAAACTCAACCCAAAAAAATACTTGTACAACACAGTCATGTGTTATTATGCCAAACCAGCAGGATGCTACTATGCATATCTAACATATTATTATACTATGACAAGATACTACATGACTTGAATTCCTTCAGCTGAATTTTAGAGTAGAGGGCTGGTCGATGAATGATTTTACTTAAAAATAGTTATTATTGGCAAAAATCTCTCCAGCACTCATTAGCTGTTATGGATCGATTATGGAAACAGCCTCTGGAATAAAACACAGCTGTTTATTGCTTAGCGTTTGCTGCAACGTAGTCTCAAACAGTCAAATTATCTTCAGCAATAACAGCTTCACTGGAATCCATGAAGATTAGCAGATTAAAACTAGTTAAAAATCTAGCTAACAGAATGTGAAATTTGTTCCCCCAGACCTTAGTATTTTAAACAAACTTTTAATTTATAACATTAACTGTGATATCATTAACTTGACCCAAATCGCACTGTGGTACATGCTTTCCTCTCCTTTATGTTTGTATCCTCTGTCCCTTGAAAAATGTTCTGTAAGTAGCATGCCGGAAGCTGAGAGCATCTTAGCACAAATCCTGTCTTCATCATGCTTGATGCAACTTTGAAAGCAGAGTATTAGGCTGTTGATGATACAACATGCTTCAGACTTTGTTGTATTTATTTTAAATAGACATATAGTTTATAGGTGAAGGGTTTTTTAATTTGCTTTTGTTTTTATCTTCAGTGCATTTGCCTGTAAGTGATTTAGTAACCGGAGAATCAGTTCAAAGCTCAGTCAGGATACCCCATCCCATGAAACATCAAGGCTGGTATTTAATTCAGTCATGAAGGCATGGAAAAGAACATAATACCACAGCATGGGCCTAATCTTTATGCTTCATTGTACGATATGTGGGCCAAAAGAAGATACTACACAGTAATGAGAGCGCTGAAAAAGCCTGAAAGATCTGAAAAAAAAAATTTGAAAAAAGCCTGAAAGATCCTGGCAGTGCTTTAAATAGCAACAGTAAAAAAAAAAAAATACAATGCATAGAGGATGCTAGTTTTTTAACATTTATTTTTATGTCAGCTTCAATGGAGGAGACAACAATGTTGTGGAATATTCTAAAGCTCAGTACCATAAGTCTTACAGGAAAAAGGCCCACTAATAAAAAACAACATTGAGGTGGCTAACTAGATAAGTCATTTCCCCTGCTGTTAATTTTTCAGACTGGTTTGGTGCCACCCCCTACACACAAACTGATTTCTAATGCAGTTACATCCTGTCTGTATGTAGTCCAGTTTGAAGACAACATAGATTATCTTGGAGACTTATAATGCATATGTTTATAAAAATGAAGGAACAAATAAATAATGCTGTCTTTCTAATTGGGAGAATACCTTTAATTTAAAGGCCACAACTGGGAAATTTTCAGCTTACAGAGGACAAGCATAAAAGAAAAATGGAACATTAAAAGAAAAAAATGATAAATCCACATAAATGTATTAGAGGAACTGTTATTCTGTTAAGAAAATGAAGACAAATTCATATTAAATAATCAGAGTGTAAGACAACTTCCACTGTATACAGAATATCTATGAGGTGAACTGCTTTACTGAACTGTTATAATGTAGCATTAAAGGATGCCAGTAGCTGAAACCATGACCTGTTTCTGTAATGACTCTATTTAAGGAAGGACTGTAGAGAAAAAAGGACAGAGGAGCTACTAAGAACAGCAGGAGAAAATAGAGCCAGATTATATCAGCTCTCCACCTTCTCTTTCTAAGGGTGGGAAAGAAAAAGACTTGCCATCTCTTTCCCTGTAGCAGGCTGAGCTGATAGGAACAAATGTTAAATACAGACCATATTTTACTGTCTGTAGCTGTCCTGGTTTTGGCTGGGATAGAGTTAATTTTCTTCCTAGTAGCAGGCATAGTGCTGTGTTTTGGATTTAGGATGAGAAGAATGCTGATAACACACTGATGGTTTAGTTGTTGCTAAGTACTGCTTATGCTAGTCAAGGACTTTTCAGCTTCCCATGCTCTGCCAGGTGCACAAGAAAGTGGGAGGGGGCACAGCCAGAATAGTTGATCCAAACTGACCAAAGGGCTATTCCATACCATATGACGTCATGCTCAGTATATAAACTGGGGGGGGGGGTTGGCCGGGGAGCAGCAATCGCTGCTTGGGAACTGTCTGGGTATTGGTCGGCAGGTGGTGAGCAATTGCATTGTGCATCACTTGCTTTGTATATTATTATTATTGTTATATTGTTATTATGACTGCTACTATTTTACTTTATTTCAATTATCAAACTGTTCTTATCTCAACCCAGGAGTTTTCTCACTCTTACTCCTCCGATTCTCTCCCCCATCCCACCGGGGCAGGGGGAGTGAGCGAGCGGCTGTGTGGTGCTTAGCTGCTGGCTGGGGCTAAACCACGACAGTAGCCTACAATGTAGGAGAGGTAATTTAAATATTCACATTTTTTCTATCCCATAACATTAGCACTGCATATTGCTGTTTCAAAAAAGAGGGAGGCTATTTCTATCCCATGGTTAAAAAGCCAAAAAATACACATGCTCATATCTTCAGATATGATTCTGCAAGTATTTGCACAAAACCACACCTATATTTCCACTCAAGGTCCACTCATTTTTTTCACATACAGCAATGCACTTACATGTACACCTTCATATTCTTACAGTCACTTCAAATATGGTTTTGAAGATGTGGGAAAAGATCAAACCACAATGTACATTAACTACTTACAGCAGTCCCTGCAGTTCAGTGAATTAGTCCACCTTGAGACTGCTCACATAGCGTTTAGGAAGTCTGACCTGGAGCCTTTAGAGCAGCATAAGATGCATACATTTGAAGATAATCATCTTGAGCACAGATATTCCTAGGCATGCAGATGCCCAAGCTCTGCCGAAATGAATGGGAATTGGATGTCTAAATGCTTGTGAGGACCTGAGAGCTGGTCCATCCTGCCTCTGGGTTACTTGTTTTCTATCCAGCTCCCTCTAGTGTCCTACATGATATATTATCATCAACTCACTGGACTGCATTACTGATTTTGCATCAATGCACTAGAGGCTACATAGGCATACTCCCTGTGCCCTTGGATACACTGCCTAGTTGCACTTTTACACAGTGCAGAAAACTTGCAGAATGACTGAATTGGTACTCAGTGCTTTCCAGGATTAGAACTGAGGATAAAGAAAACACTTCAGAAACAGCAATCTTTTACTAGCCTTAACTAGCACTGAGGATGGTTATTCGAAGGGAGGATTTAGAGAGCATTAGCATGGCCTCCCTTGAAAAGCAATAAACAAGAAGAAAATGTTAAAAAAAGTATTGTTTTACAACTAATCTTGACGACATTCTTTCAGAGAAAAAACATGTGTATAAAAAGCTTCCTCCAAAATAGGTAAGCTGGCCAGGAGCACTGTCTCCACATTCTTGTCAATTTGCAATTGCTAACATAAAAAAAATTATACTCACCATCTCCAGGCACTGACATGAAATGAGCATTAACCCATTTTTCATCCTCTCCGTACTCGTTCTTTGCTAGTAAGGTATAAGCACCATTGTTCAGATGGGTAGGGTTGTCCAGCTGAAGGCAGCCGTGGTATTCACTTTGATTGATAACATGTATTTTAGTACAGATGTATTCAGACTCATTCAGTATAGCCCCTTCATAGAACCACTGCAATGTGGGCTTAGGGTTCCCTTTCACAGTGAATGGAATACACCAGTGGTGGTCCGGGGTTGGAGATTCAATAAATGTGATATTTGGTGCAACTATATTGGGAAAAAAAGAGTGAAGAACATCAGAATATCCCAAACATGTCTTTTTTTCTCAGGTTATCAGTGCTAAAATAGGCTACTTGAAGGAATTATACCTATTTGGAGGATACTCACACAGGAAGCCCACCTGCTCTGCCTTGGGTACTGTGCTCACAACTGAAATGAAGCCATTCTTTAGAAAGAAACAAAACAAACTAGTTTCAGACAAAGTGTGAACCCCCATTAAATCACTTACTCTGCAAGGTATGGAAAGTTCAGTTACCAGATCACTGAGAAGGGAGATAGGGAAATTTTAGCTTTACTGTGCTGAAAAAATGGCACAGAGGAGTGCTGCAGGAACAAAACAGTATTAAAAATATTTAAAAGTCATCCAAAAGCAAGTAGTACTGGAAATATATTCAGCTAGGAATCCAAACTTTCAGGTAACTTCTTTAAAAAAAATCAAAGCCAGAACAGCTGATTTCATTCCCTGGATTCTTCTGTCAGGGAAGGACCATTTTCTACTATATTTTTATACTACATTCTTTTTACTACATTTTATTATTTGATATACTACATTCTTTTTACTACAGTTTCTCATTCTTTGTTCAAACGTGCTAAATGCCTCAAGTTTACAGACTTCTGTTTCCCTCAGGAGACTATTCCAACACCTTGCACATTATTTTGCTGTTAGGAAATTTTCCTTGATATTAATTCTTAACTGCATCCAATTTCATCTAGTTATACTCCCTTTTATCACTCATAACAGTACCAATCTCACAATCTCATTTACACTGTTCAAACATTTCTAGTTTATGTCCCTTTCCATAGCTATTACATATCTAATTTCCACCTACAAAACATTTTAAGTGCTTCTAGAGTGATTTCTCAAATTTACTGTCATGAGCACATGCTGAAAAAAATTTCCATCTACAAAGTGTTCCATTCCCATCTTCAGTTAAACAGAGGGTTGCAACTTGTGAAAACATATTTCACATAAAATGAATTCAGGCTGGAATCTCAGATCTAAGAAGCCAATGCCTCTATAATACATGTCCTTTCCCCCTTCCTTGGCCCTGACAAATAATTATTCAAAGCTATGACAAATAAATTTACATCTGTCAGAACAAATGATGCAAGTGAGTTCATTTTTGAACAAAGCAATTGTTGGTTTAGTTAAAAAAAAATAAAATTTTTAGTTTATTATAAATAATTTCTATGACTTTTCATGCATTCATGTTTCTTAATTCCTAAGATAGTGTGTATGTATATGCACACCATTACAAACCTGTTCACACTGACAGTACCACTGAGTATTTGGGGTTTCAGACATTTACTTACAGATTGCTCAGACTGGAAGATAAAGCATTTAGAAACGTAATTTTTGCAGAAGAACTCAGAGCAGAAAAAGGTAAAAATAACAACTGCTTGTTGGGCTATTCCCAGAAATAACTGCAATAGATAGTTCACATGCTTAAAGGGTGTTTCTGTTTCAACAACCTGTGTGCCCAACAAATATTTATACCCAAAATAGTTATTGCCAATGTGGTTTAGCCTGCTTACGTACAGAATACTGTGAGCTCAGCAGAGGCTTGGTCCTCTCCCACAATATTCTCTGCTACGCAAGAAATCCACAGTCCGCTGTCCACAGATGAAACGTTCTTTATGGTTAGTGAGGCAGGATTCTTACTTGTGTCACTCTACAAATGATCAAAAAATATGGATATGCCAAATATGGCATAAAGAAACAATGGAGAGAGGGGGAACCATTGGCCACAGTTCAACAGCATTTTCCATTTTCCCTTCCTTTTAGCTGTATCAAACTGTAATTAATCAAAGCATTACTTTGATGTCTTATCCAAACAGATACAAAACACCTACAGAATCAACTGCAACCATCGGTAGCGGTGGATTCAAAGCCCCAAAACCATTCATTTTTCCACCATGTCACTTTCTGTTTCTCCCTTCTTTTGACACCTCTTTCTCTCTACACAAAAGGTTTTTTCTGCACCCATTCCCTTACTTATCCCTCTCTTCAGTTTCATGATTGATTTCTATGGTCTATCTCTAATCTCTTTAATCTTATTCCCTCCTATATTCTGTTTAGTCCTCGCTTTACTCTTCCTTTTATCTCTTTTGTTTACGCTTAGTTTGACATCTCTTCTACTACTGCCTTCTGAGCTTTACTGCACCTTGACAACAACATGTCTTCTCCTTCCTCCTTAGCCAAATGTCTCTTAAAAGCTTCTTGCTATCATGGAACCTTCCACAAGAGAGTATGTCCCTTCTACTAATGGAACTATTGCCCAAGTACTGTTTTACTGTGCTTGAGCACAGGCTAATTGAGGTAAGTATTATGATTTACAGAAAGTTCAGTGCACTAAATGCTATATTAAATATGCAGCTATGCTACACTGCATAAAGTAAATTACAAAAATTAATTACAAAGACAAAGCAAAAAGTAATTACAAAGATTTAAAAAAAAATAATACCAGCTAGCAAAGCTAGTTGTTAAAGCCTCTGTTATCTTAAATGAGGTCCTTAAAATGACAGCCAAATAATTACTATTTCCATACTTGAATTTTTCATAAAATGCAAGATTGTTTTATTAAAAAGGAAAGGAACCAAAATAAATTTAGAAAATAAACAATTGGGATGATTGTTTAAAAAACGCCTTTTGGGGTACTTATTGTACACATATGCTTTGATGCTGCACAGAACACAAGCAAATGATATGCTGCGCCTGTAAAACCACAGTGACTTCCAGTGGTAGACAATGGGGACATGTGGGAACATTCCTGCATACAGGATTGCAGGACCAGAATTTTAAACATCAAGATGACACCTTAACTCTACTTAAGTCAAATGTCCCATTGATTTCACTGTGACACTGGGGCAGGAGGAGTGGAAAAGCCCACACCCCGATGCACATTTCTCCATGTGCAACTCTCAGAGGTGAGCAGTCCTCAAAGCAGGAGTCAAAGCACAGGACTTCAATTGCAGACTCAGGCTAAAACATATAGCAAAAAAAGTCTAACTGACATTAAACATCAGCATGAAAGCTGAGAATGTGGTTAATGTTGCAGGACTGAAGTTTGGTTTTCACTTTTAAGCTAACATTTCTCCTTTTAAACAGGAAAGAAAAACAGGCAGAAGCAGCATAGGAGGTTAAGAAAAGGGAGGCAGAAACAAAGATATGGAAGTGAGAAAAAGGAAACCAAAACCAACACTCACAGAAAAGGAAAGCTGTGAATGGCAAATGAGCTTTAAAAGGCACTCATTCTTCTGCTACAGAAAAGACTACTATGCTCTACAGCTATATTATAAGCTCCTCTCACAAAGTTATGTCAAGATAAAAAAGCTTTTCAGGAAAACTCAAAGCAAACTGAACATGGCATTTGAAAGACAGGAAGGTTAAAAAATTAGGTGATCTTACTTTTTGAACAGTATCCCACATTTGTCTTGGCTCATGACTCAAAAAAAAAAAAAAAAGAAAACCACAAAAACTCAACTGCATAAATTCCTCAAACTGTTTTAATTTCTTCTTCGTGTTGATAACTGATGCATTTGGGTAGTTTTACACATTAGAGAAAAGTTTAAAAATAAAACTAGAGCTCTGCAAAGCTCTTACGAAAGCTGAAAGACAGGCTAGTCAAATTCTACATAAGCCTAATGTAATGACCTCAGTGAAGAAAGCGCAGAGGTTAAGAGACCCCAGAGGTCCTGTCTCTTCCATACTGCAGGGACAGTTTTGGAAGTACACATCATGCACTTTGTACAGACCAGAAAGCTTTAGGCAGTCTGTACTCTCATGAACAAAGGGGAGCCAATGCCATAAAATAGTAAATAACAGAGGGTCTTGCACAGTGTAAATAATGGCAATTTAGGAGGACAACAGCTGCATGTTGAAGACCTGCTTAAATGCTTTTCCTTATCAACATCTCCATCAGAAAGAACTTAATCAGTATATCTCCACTGCACACACAGTCTAAGGCAGGTACACAGAATACCAGGATCTCAGGAAACAAAATTCCCACTGTCTGGATGGGTTGAGGAAACATTTTCATACTTCATAAGAAAATTTTGCCATAGTAAAACCTTAACTTTGACTTTCACGACTCTCTTGTTATTTTGTTTTGTTAAAGGAAGATGAAACAAACCACAAAGTAATTAATATTTACAACCAAAGTTCCAGCACACCAAGCTTTTGGCCTAAAAATATAATAAAATCAGAGAGACAAAGCTTTTCTCACAATTAGAGTAGATTGGACTTGTTGTCTCTCTGCAGGTATTTGTGATAATAAGAAAGTACTTAAGCTTCAGTGTCCTGATTCATTACATTACTTCCATGAAATTACAGAACTCTCATTTACAAAAGAACATCCAAAAACTTAAGCACAAATCAGTTTCTCAAGGAATGAATGTTTGCCATTTTCCAAAAGCACTGCAGCAGTCACCATGGATTGAAAGTAATTGGAAAATAAATGTAATCCTAACATTAATTTACTATTTCATATTTTTTATAAAAAATAATTAAAGTTAGAGACAAGGCTTTATTTCATCCTTTGGCAGATGTCTTGTCTCTGAATTGCCACATATTTGAATATGAAACTTACCTCATGGTTTGAAACAAGATTAGTGAGCACCCAGGATACGTTAGGGGGTGGCCCTCCAGTAGTATCACAGTACAATGTGATGCTCTTTCCTTCCACCACGGTGATGTTGTAATTGCTTAAGTTTGCTGAGGGCAAGTCTATGATACAAGCAAAAAAAAACACACCCAAAAAAACCACCACATGGGTATTTGTGTTTGCCAGAAATAGATACTGCTCAGTTCTATGGGAAATGTATAAATGCAATCAAAACCACTACTTAAAATTCACTGTGGTCAGTTATTGTTCAGGAAGGGAGTACAAACAGCATTGTTGGAGATATATAAATACAATCCTTAAGCTGCTACATAAAATTTTTTGGGCCTACTCCATTTCACATCCAAAGGAAACATTCTAGCATGTGGAAATACATTAAGCTAATTATAGAGGGAAATGTTTCAGGTGGGCAAATAGTAGTTATCCTAACTTCAGGTTTTAACTTCCAAAAAAAAAAAAATCCCTCCATTTTTTAACACAGGAAATTTAATCTGTCTCCTTGTAGCAGTTGCAATGAAATCTCTATTTTCCAGGGACTAATTAACATTGTGGTATTCCCACTATTCTCTACTACAGTTAACATGAAAATCCCATTACCCCATGGTATCACATAAGAGACTGAAGCCCTCTCTCTCATACAGAGAGCTCATAGACAGCAGAGCAAAACCTAGATCTTCAAGTACAAAGTGCACAAGAGGGAAACAAAGCCCTGAACAGATCAAACCAGAGGAGAGAAAGGACAGAAGAGAAGATTGGCGACTGCATAGAGCTGCTATCCAGGGCACTTCAGCAGACTTAGATATTGCCCTCAAAAAAGAAGGAAAGAAGAAAAGCTGCGAGATGTTACAACTCACCAGTAAGCCAGCTATGCTGGTTTTGGCTGAGATAGAGTTAATTTTCTTCATAGTAGCTTGTATAGTGCTGTGTTTTGGATTTGTGATGAAAACAGTGTTGATAACACAGGGGTGTTTGAGTTACTGCTGAACAGTGCTTACACAGCATCAAGGCCTTTTCTGCTTCTCACCCCACCCCACCCCACCAGCGAGCAGGCTGGGGGTGCACAAGAAGTTGGGAGGGGACACAGCCGGGACAGCTGACCCCAACTGACCAAAGGGATATTCCATACCATATGACGTCATGCTCAGCAATAAAAGCTGGGAGGAAGAAGAAGGAAGGGGGGGGACATTCAGAGTGATGGTGTTTTGTCTTCCCCAGTAACCGTTATGTGTGATGGAGCCCTGCTTTCCTGGAGATGGCTGAACACCTGCCTGCTGATGGGAAGTAGTGAATGAATTCCTTGTTTTGTTTTGCTTGTGTGAACAGCTTTTCCTTTACCTATTAAACTGTCTTTATCTCAGCCCACGAGTTTTCTCACTTTTACTCTTCCGATTCTCTCCCCCATCCCACTGTGGGGGGAGTGAGCGAGGGGCTGTGTGGTGCTTAGTTGCCGGCTGGGGTTAAACCACGACACCAGCCTAGCTTTTGCAAGAGCCAGGACTCTCCCACCATCTCACAAATCTATAAACCACTTCATATCTCATTTTTCTCATTCTTCAGCGCCCAAAGCATTGGGAACTTTCAAAAGAGTAACAGCACTAATATGCTGAGAGCTTCCAAAAACCCAACATGTTATAGACTACTTTGGAGCTGACCCTCTTCAAAAATATTGCCACAAATGTCAAAAGACTTTAGGCATGCAAGAACTCACATCATATTTATTTGCATAGCAAATAATTAAATAACATGCTGGATATTTCTTCAGAGATACTGTACCATCATATGGAGCTCCTACACATTGTAAGAATCCTTACCCTCAATTATGAGGCATTTCTCATCAACAATTCCAGGCAAGTTTGACTTGCAATTTATCCTGTCATATAACAGGGCTTAGTTGCTGTGCTGGATATGTATGTATGTATTCAGTTTACGTGGCAAGGTTTTGGTAGTGGAGGGTTGCAGGGGTGGCTTTTGTGAGAAGACACCAGAAGCTGCCCCCATGTCAGACAGAATCAGTTCCAGTCAGCTCCAAGATGGACCTGCTGCTGGCCAAAGCTGAGCCAAGCAGTGACACTAGTGATGCCTCCATGAAAACATATTTAAGAAAAGGGTAAAGAACGCTGTGCAGCAGCTGTGAGAGAGAAGACTGAGGAAAAAATGTGAGAGAAACAACTATGCAGACACAAAGGTCAGTGAAGAAGGAGAGGGAGGAGGTGCTCCAGGTGCTGGAGCAGAGATTCCCCTGCAGCCCGTGGTGAAGACCATGGTGAGGCAGGCTGTCCCCCTGCAGCCCATGGAGGACCCCACACTGGAGCAGGTGGATGTGCCCTGAAGGAAGCTGCAGCCCATGAAGAGGAGCCCACATCAGAGCAGGTTTTCTGGCAGGACCTGTGGCCCCACAAGGGACCCATGCTGGAGCAGTCCATTCCTGAAGGACTGCACCCCATGGAAAGGACCCATGCTGGAGCAGTTTTTGAAGAACTGCAGCCCATGGGAAGGACCCACACTGGAGCAATTTGTGGAGGACTGTATCCCATGGGAGGGACCCCATGCTGGAGCAGGGGACGAGTGTGAGGAGGAAGGAGTGGCAGAGACAGTCAGTATGAACTGACTGCAACCCCCATTTCCCACCCCCCCTGCACTGCTCAGGGGGTAGAATGTAGAAAAATTAGGAGTGAAGTTCAGTCTGGGAAGAAGGGAGGGATGGGGGGAAGTTGTTTTTAGTTTTGTTTCATTTCTCACTATCCTACTCTGTTACAATTAATTGGCAATAAATTAAATTAATTTCCCCAAGTAAAGTCTGTTTTGCCCATGGCGGCAATTGGTAAGTGATCTCCCTGTCCTTATCTCAACCCACAAGTTTTTTATCGTATTTTGTCTCCCTGTCCCGTTGATGGAGGGGGAGTGATAGAGCAGTTTCTGGGCACCTGATGGTCAGCCAAGGTCAGCCCATCTCAATGTATTGATGACTCTCTCTTCCTGAAACAATGCTTCTCTTCCCCCCCCCTTTTTTTTTTAATTAGAGTAAAATAGTTTCATCATCTACTTGCATGTTTAGAAGTTTAGAAAAGGGATTTTTTTTTAATGTAAAAAGTCCCATACAAACAATTAACCATCTGATTAGTACGAATTGTAACACATTAATATGCTTGCTAGAAGTTCAATAAAAGCTATATATATTGGAAATCTCTCTTTAAGTTTAATTAGTTCAATAAATTGAAATGAGAGGAAGTAATACCCAAGAAAAGACAAATCATTTGCTATGCTATGCTTTCTTGCCTATAATAATATTTGAAAATCGGCACAAATACACAATAACTGCTTCAGTACTTCTCCTAGTGCTTTAAGCAGTGCTGTAATGTGATTCCCAATATAGGTGTCATGGATTTCTTCTATTATGTTCACTTTATAAATCATATGTTGAACTTTATTCAGACAAAGCTGGATGGTTTGTAGGCCTTCATGCAGTAATCTGTTAGCAAAGGTAGCCATCTGCTCTCACCTACTGTGAATTCAAATCTCAGCAGTGTCTGTCAACTAGCTTGGCAAGAAATAAAACAAATCTTAGGGAACATCTGGCTATTAATTATCCTGGTTAGGGAACAGGGAGAGAAGTAATGTGATCATTTGCTTTATAAAGTTACCCTTCCACACCACCTCTGAAAACTATTCCAACTGCTCTTGCCAGACCTAAACTTGGAAAGAGATTAAGACTTCCCTCTTCTCCCTGACACTACTACTCAGGACTAAGTCTGCTTGCTGTGCAAGTCCGCACAGTTTCTGCTAATATTTTGGTGTCATATCTCTAAGGGAAACAGCTATATTTTGCTTGTACCCTGCCAGAAGGTTATAAAATAATGGTGCTTATTATTCTATAGAGTTGTAAAGTTAGGCTAGAAACCAGTTGCAAGATCTTGCATAAATTCTTGCAGCAAAAAAGTAGAGATATAATAATAACAATCACGTTATTGTGTGCATTTTGTTTTATTCCCTTTCCCAGTCATAAGAGGTGGGTAAGAAACACATGAAATAATTGCTTTGGGATTCATTTTTCTGGTTGGATATTTTGTGTTGGTGAACTTTAATGCAAGACCATTTTGGCTTCTATTTCAAGTGGTACCCAGACTGTGCCACAGCAGAACAAAAACACTTGTTGAGCTCTTCTTGGAAAAAGAAGATATTAGCATAAGACATATCTAGAAAAGGTGATACACTGTACTTAGGAGTAAAGCAGTGAGACCAAGCAGCAAAACCTGTACTGAAAAATAATTGCATATAAAAACCTCCAATGTTCCCTAACAGAAACATATGTTCAATAAGTGTGTTCAGTGTACTGTGAGACCATTTATATGAATCAGTAGCATTTTGACACCTACACAATTAAAAAGATTTCTAATCCAGCTGCATTTATTCATACCTTAATTTGTTTAAATACAGGTTTTTTAGATGACTACCACTTCTGTTGATATGGATGCACATTTTAAAGGACTTTGTACGCAGCAATTGATATAAGCGATCAGACAATAGGTTTGCATAGTTTTGTATACTGCCAGCACAGTAAGTTTAGATGGTAGCCCCCCCATTCCTCTTTCTCTTCAACGGCTTTACGATCTCAGGAATTCCAGGCTGCCGCTTTTGTGTAGCAAGTTAGTCAGTTAAGCGCCCCTTAATTGTACCAGAAACTCCTACATGGCTGAAGCAGAGAGCGGCCCTGTCCTTATCAAAATCTTCGTATTATGGCTAACGAGGGGAGCAAGAACAAACAGCTACCCCTGACAGCCTTGAAACAGAGTGGTATCATCGTTACTGGAATTCCAGCAACTGCCGACCCAAATTGTGGCTCGGATGGAAATTTACTGGTGATTAAAGTCAATCATCTCACAATCCTATAAACAGCAGTCCTAAGTGAGGCCCTTTGAGCTCTCCTGGACTGCAGCGGGCTGCATCAGCATCTCCCTCTGAGCAGGACTCCTCTCAGAGCTAGCAAACTCTAAAAGTTTGCTACAACCAGAACTCCATTGCCGAAGACCGACAGTGGAGCCTGGGCCAAAACCCTTCACTCCTCAAGGTTCAACCCTCGCCCGTTGAGAAATGCCAAGACATTAGACGTGAGTATTTCACTGAACTCGAGGGGAATTTTTAACAGGTATACCATTTCTATATATGCATTCATGTTTGTGTGTATGCATGTATGAATCAGTTTAAGTAGTCTGCAGATGTACGATTTAATTTCGAAGTGATTCTTATACTGCTGCCTTATCCTTATTCCTATTAAACTGTTGACCAAGTCTGAGACTAAGATTGGACATAGCCGCACCTAGACCCCTCTCTGAAAAGGAGTTTAGAAAGCAAGGGGGTCTATTCTGAACCTCATGACTCAACGGGAGGGTCCTCCTTATCCCCTACATACACAATCCCTTTGTGAATCATTCCAACTCAGTGTAATTTAATTTTCCTTTATGCACTTCCATGTAGTAATAGAGTGAACCTTGCCATCTTCGAATCTGTAACTAAGTCACTGTTTTGATCAATTTTGTCTAATCACTTTGTTAATCACTGATGACTGAGTGCTATTAAAATATTACAATCAAATCCTGCAATTTGCTACAAGTAAATTGTAAACTGCTACTAAATCAAACTGTGTAAAGCCACTCATTCATAATAAATTGACATAATCAGCAGGATTCACAAACCTGCATTCGTGACACTCAAGATAGCCATGACATAATTTTCAGCTTTCTGGAGCAATGAGTTTCACAGGCATATTATCCAGGCTACATGCAAAAGTATTTCCTTATATCAGTTCTGAAATTTGTCTCTGTTCAAATTCATTGTTCATTCCCTGTTCCGATAGGACAGGGAAAAGAAAGTTTCTGAATGATCTTAAGATCACTCTGTTTTATTTATTTTTCTCATGCCCCCTTTTTTCTCAATAATTTATCCAAAGCTTTTCAATCTCTTCAAAAAAGGGAGGACAGAACTTGCTACTAAGAATTTTAAATTCTAACATAGAGAGTTATGCAGTTCAGTAGATGTATAACAAATGTACACTAAAACCAATGCCTTTCATTGTGTATAGGTGTATAACAGCTATGTTATTTCACTGCACAGAGAAAATCTGTTTTCATATTGTACTGGTTTTGGCTGGGATAGAGTTCATTTTCTTCATAGTAGCTTGTATGGAGCTATGTTTTGGATTTGTGATGAAAACAGTGTTAACACATCGATGTTTTAGCTATTGCTGAGCAGTGCTTACACAGTGTCAAGGCCTCCCCTGCTTCTCACACTGTCCTGCCAGCGAGTAGCCTGGGGGTGAACAAGAAGTTGGGAGGGGACACAGCCAGGACAGCTGACCCCAACTGACCAAAGGGATATCCCATACCGTATGATGTAACCGTTACGGGGCCCTGCTTTCCTGGAAATAGCTAAACACCTGCCTGCCGATGGGAAGTAATGAGTCAATTTCTTATTTTGCTTTTGCTTTACCTATTAAACTGTCTTTATCTCAACCCATGAGTTTTCTCACTTTTACCCTTCCAATTCTCTCCCCCAACCCACTATGGGAGGAGTGAGCAAGTGGGGCTTAGCTGCTGGCTGGGTTAAACCACGACACATATTCAAATCAATAACGTTTTGTTCCAGGGAATAGGCGGCTCTGGATTAGAATAAGCAGTCACTTCAATTCACTCCAGCACAAATGGACACAACAAAAGGCAAGTGGGGGGGACTCATTTATGTCAACTGAGTCTCTCTAAGTATTATGTCAGACTTTAGAAGTAAAAAACTATAAGTAGATGGGTTATTTACTTTCACAGACCATCATTAGTGCAAACCGATGGCTGAGGACATATTACAGTGAAACTGTCAAGCATCGCTAGGCAATCACTCATAATTTCACCATGCACAGCTGGAACTTCCACAATGACAAAACCAAATATTTTGGCTGAAATTTTCAAAGACTACTACAGCATTTGGCTACACAATTGTCAATAGAAATTAATAAAAAATTTGTGTCTGAATTCCTTGAGAGATTTCAGTGTCCTCATGCTGCTACTTACTGCTTCCTACAGAAAACTTATACTGCCCTCAGTAGAGCCAAAATGTCACTATATCTATCAAAGGAAAGATATGAAGATGGGAGGGGTGGGGGGAAGGTGTTTTATGGATTTGTTCATATTTCTCATTATCCTGCTCTGTTTAAGTAGCAATAATTTAAATTAATTTCCCCAAGTCGAGCCTGTTTTACCCATGATGGTAACTGGTGAGTGACCTCCCTGTCCTTATCTCTACCCACGAGCTTTTCATCATATTTTTTCTCCTTATCCTGTTGAGGAGGGAGAGTGATAGAGTGGCTTGATGGGCACCTGGCAGCCAGCCAAGGTCAATTTGCCACAGTCCTGTGAAGTGCTCAATGTGGAGCATGAGAAATTCAAGGATAGTAAATGGGAGAGGTAATGGGCAAAACATGGACTGAACATTGTTAGAGAGTGGAATAATTGTGGAGAATTTTTATTGTTGGAATTATGGTGAAGGGACAAGTGTTAGAGTATGTGTAAATTGTCCACTTTTGTCGGTGTTGTGATGATGTTCTTTTGATTTTGGTGTGGGGAATTCTTTTTGTTGATGTGATGTTCGTGAAAATTGTAGATTGTGTGATGAATGTATATTTTAATGATAATTCTTAAATATTTGATTCACAGAGGTGAGGGGTGGGATGTATGGGGTTTATGTGGCAAGGTTTTGGTAGTGGGTTAACCTTGGCTGGCCACCAGGTGCCCACCAAGCAGGACAGGGGGGAGAAAATAAGATGAAAAACTCATGGGTCGAAATAAAGGCAGTTTAATAAAGAAAAGCAAAGGCCGCATGTAAAAGCAAAGGAAAACAAACAAAAAAAATTATTCTCTACTTCCCATCAGCAGGCAATGTCCAGCCACTTCCTGGGAAGTAGGGCCTCAGTACATGTAGCGGTTGCTTCGGAAGACAAGTGTCTTAATAAGGAATGCTCCCCCTCCCCTCCTCCTTTCTCTTATCTTTTATTGCTGAGCATGACATCATATGGTATGGAATATCCCTTTAGCCAATTTAGATCAGGTATCCTGGCTATATCCCCTCCCAACCTCTTGCCCACCCCCAGCCTACTGGCCTTTGGGGGCAGGGGTGTTGGAGAGACAGCCTTGATGCTGTGCCAGCACTGCTCAGCAGTAGCCAAAACATTGGTGTGTTTTCAACACCTTTCTAGCTACAACTACAAAGCATAGCACTATGAGGGCTGCTATGGGGAAAGTTAACTCCATCCCAGCCAGACCCAATACAATATAGAAAAAATTAGTCTCATGTACTTTTTTGCTACTTTGGTCAGTATATTTAGCTAGCTTATATGACCAATGACAAGACAGAAAACATCTGCAGAAACAATACATGAAAAATAAGCATACAAAGCTGGGAGGATAAACAAAACTGAAAGCCAGATCAAGCACTACACCAACATACACAAAACAGTTTCTGGGATTGACTAAATTGACCAGATTGACTAGATTTACCAGCATTACTAGACTGAGATCCACAGCAACAAAAAAATCCACATGGGGCTGCAGAGACAACTGTAAAAGACAGGCCTTTCCCAAAAATACCAGAAGAAAAAGACATCTTCAGTTTCAATGAGTTCAATGACAGCACCTCAGTGATCAAATGCTTACCAGAGGCAGCAACTAATAACTTAATATAACCTGTCCCAAAGAATCTGATCCTGCATCCCTGGGATTAAGTGAGCTCCAGGTGATCTCCAGAAGACTAATGGACTTACAAGTGACCTTACCCCACACACAGAACATGCCTCGCTTCCAGGAATTTAACACACCAGTGGCAATCGCAGCCATCACTTACAGAAATAGTAATGAGAACAAAGTATTTACTTCTCTTTCTAGATTTTCTAATGCTATTTACCAGCCAGAAACAATAAAGAGGAAGGTCTAGGTGGCCACAGTGTATGGATGACTAGCAAATGCTGTGAAAACACCAAAAATAAAGCACATCATTTCTTTACACAGAAGGCTCTACTAATACTGCTGTGGTAGATGCAACTTTAAAACCTTTGACATAATAATTGTGACACTAAAATTTAAAAGAATCCAGCAATTTTCATCATACATACATACATTCCAAATGCAGTTCGAAAAAATAGTGCTGCAAACATCATAACAATTGATTGACACTTTTAATATTGCACTTGGAAGGGATCTTCTAGTTATTGAACACACATAACTTTAAATGTCAGCAACAGAAATCACAAAGTTGATGGCATCTAAAATTGTAACTAGCCTTTAATCAGCTCATTAATGAACAGATTTAGCAGATTTTTCCTCTAAAAAGGTGTCCTCTGTCACCGAGGCGAAGGGCTCCGGAGCGGACACTCGTGCCGGGGCACCCTTGCTGAGGCGGCAAAAACAAAGCGCGAAGGGCAGGAGCGGGCAGCCCAGCCCCCCTCCCAGAGCGGGAAAGAGCGGGAAAGGGCGAGCTGCTGACGTGCGGCAGCTCTGACGCGGCGTGGGCGGGGCCAGGAGTGACGGCGGGCAAACGCCCCCCACCTATAAAAGCAGCCCCCAGGGAGCGCGAGCGACCAGGAGCGCGGCGCGTCAGTTTGCGCAGTCAGGGCGCGCAGGAAAGGCTGAGTGTCCCCCCCCTCCAAGTTCCAAAGGGGAACCCAGGCAGTGGTCACCGTCCTCCCAGGAGAACACCTGGCAGCCATGGTCACCACCCGCCCGAAAGCCGCCGCCAAAAGGAATGCGGCGACCCAGACGGAGCTCCCGCACAGACACGCGGCCGTCCAGGTCACTGGCTGCAGGGAGTACCTGGGCCTGTCGCTTGTGCCAGACGGCAGCGGGGACGGCAAATGTCTTCGGTGTGAGCAGGTGGATGATCTGCTCAGCCTGGTGGCAGAGCTGAAGGAGGAGGTGGAAAGGCTGAGGAGCATCAGGGAGTGCGAGCAGGAGATAGACTGGTGGAGCCGCACCCTGCCGTCCCTGGGGCCAGGGCAGCAGGCGGAGGCCCCACAAGGAGCAGAGGATCCCCTACCCTCTTGCCGGCAAGCAGAAGGAGGGGATCCAGGAGACGGGGGGGAATGGAAACAGGTCCCTGCCCGGGGAGGCAGGCGAATCCCCTCCCGGCCTCCCTCACCTCCCCAGCTGCCCCTACACAACAGATACGGGGCTCTGGAGGTTGAGGGCCAGGCAAGCGGGGAGGGAGGTGAAGGGGAAGGTCCAGCCAGGGGGTTGCCGAGGGTCAGTCAGTCACCCCCACGGATTACGACTGCCCCTGTTAAGAAAAAAAGGAGGGTGATTGTGGTGGGGGATTCCCTCCTGCGGGGAACTGAGGGCCCGATCTGCCGCCCGGACCCATCCCACAGGGAAGTCTGCTGCCTCCCTGGGGCCCGGGTTAGGGACATTACGAGGAAACTGCCTGACCTCGTGAGGCCCTCCGATTATTACCCGTTGCTGGTTATACAGGTGGGCAGTGACGAGATTGCAGAGAGAAGTCCTAGGCCAATGAAGAGGGACTTCAGGGCACTGGGGCGATTGCTCGCAGGATCGGGAGCACAGGTTGTGTTTTCCTCTATCCCGTCAGTGGCAGCAAGGAACACTGAAAGGAATGGGAAAACTCACCTGATTAACAGGTGGCTCAGAGGCTGGTGCCATCGCTGGAATTTTGGGTTCTTCGATCACAGGGAGGTCTACACGGCACCGGGCCTGCTGGCGGCTGATGGAGATCGGCTGTCTCCAAGGGGGAAAAGGATTCTCGCCCAAGAGTTGGCGGGACTCATTGAGAGGGCTTTAAACTAGGTTTGAAGGGGGAAGGGGATATAAACAGGCCCGCTAGTAAGGAGCCCAGGGGCGGCATGGCAACATTGGGGGCAAAATCGACAGCCCAGCTTAAGTGCATGTACAGCAATGCACGTAGCATGGGCAACAAACAGGAGGAGCTGGAGGCCCTTGTGCAGCAGGATGGCTATGACATAGTCGCCATCACGGAAATGTGGTGGGACGACTCTCATGACTGGAGTGCTGCACTGGAGGGCTATAAGCTCTTCAGAAGGGATAGGCAGGGTAGGAAAGGCGGTGGGGTGGCCCTGTATGTTAGGGAGTGTTTCGACTGCATAGAGCTTGACAGTGGTGATGACAAGGTGGAATGCTTATGGGTAAGGATGAGGGGGAAGGCTGGAAAGGCGGATGTCCTGTTGGGAGTCTGCTATAGACCACCCAACCAGGAGGTAGAGGTAGATGAGGCATTCTATAAGCGGCTGGCAGAAGTGTCGCAATCGCTAGCCCTTGTTCTCATGGGGGACTTCAACTTGCCAGACATCTGCTGGAAATACCACACAGCAGAGAGGCAGCAGTCTTGGAAGTTCCTAGAGCATGTGGGGGATAACTTTCTAATGCAGCTGGTAAGCGAGCCTACCAGGGGAGGTGCCCCGCTTGACCTGCTGTTTACCAACAGAGAAGGGCTTGTGGGAAATGTCGAGGTCGGAGGCCGTCTCGGGCTTAGCGACCACGACATGATAAAGTTCTCAATTTTGGGTGATGCTAAGCGGAGGGGCACCAAAACTATTACCATGGACTTCCGGAGGGCAGACTTTGCCCTCTTCAGGACCCTGGTTGGGAAAGTCCCTTGGGAGGCGGTCCTGAAGGGCAAAGGGGTCCAGGAAGGCTGGGCCCTCTTCAAGAAGGAAGTCTTAAGGGCGCAGGAGCGGGCTGTCCCCGTGTGTCGTAAGACCAACCGGAGGGGAAATTGACCGGCCTGGCTGAATAGGGAGCTTTTGCGGGGACTCAGGGAAAAAAGGAGAGTCTACCGCCTTTGGCAGAAGGGGCGGGCAGCTCAGGAGGAGTACAGGGATCTTGTTAGGTCCTGCAGGGAGGAAATTAGAAAGGCAAAAGCCCAGCTAGAACTCAATCTGGCCAGTGCTGTAAAAGACAATAAAAAATGCTTTTATAAGTACATCAGCAATAAAAGGAGAGCCAAGGAGGATCTCCATTCTTTGCTGGATGTGGGGGGGAACATTGTCACCGAGGACAAGGAAAAGGCTGAAGTACTTAACGCCTTCTTTGCCTCTGTGTTCAACAGCCAGACCGGTCATCCCCAGGGTACTCAGGCCCTTGAGCAAGAGGATAGGGATAGGGACCAGAATGGAGCCCTCATAGTCCAGGAGGAAGCAGTTAATGACCTGCTATGCCACCTGGACGCTCACAAGTCTATGGGGCCGGATGGGATCCACCCAAGAGTACTGAGGGAGCTGGCAGAGGAGCTTGCCAAGCCACTTTCCATCATCTATCAGCAGTCCTGGTTAACAGGGGAGGTCCCTGATGACTGGAGGCTTGCCAATGTGATGCCCATCTACAAGAAGGGCCGGAAGGAGGACCCGGGGAACTACAGGCCTGTCAGCCTGACCTCGGTGCCGGGGAAGATTATGGAGAGGTTCATCTTGAGCGAACTCCACAGGCAAGTACAGGTCAACCAGGGGATCAGGCCCAGCCAGCATGGGTTCACAAAAGGCAGGTCCTGCTTGACCAACCTGATCTCCTTCTATGACCTGGTGACCCGCCTGGTAGATGATGGAAAGGCTGTGGATGTCATCTACCTCGACTTTAGCAAAGCTTTTGACACCGTCTCGCATAATATCCTCCTCGGGAAGCTGGCACCTCACGGCTTAGACAGGCATACTCTTCGCTGGGTAAAGAACTGGTTGGGTGGCCGAGCCCAGAGAGTAGTGATAAATGGTGTTAAGTCCAGTTGGCGGCCGGTCACGAGCGGTGTTCCCCAGGGCTCTGTTTTAGGGCCAGTCTTGTTCAATATCTTTATCAATGATCTGGATGAGGGGATCGAGTGCACCCTCAGTAAGTTTGCAGACGACACCAAATTGGGTGGGAGTGTCGATCTGCTCGAGGGTAGGATGGCCCTGCAGGGGGACCTGGACAGGCTGGATCGATGGGCCGTGGCCAACTGTATGAGGTTCAACAAGGCCAAGTGCCGGGTCCTGCACTTCGGTCACAACAACCCCATGCAACGCTACAGGCTTGGGGAGGAGTGGCTGGAAAGCTGTCTGGCCGAAAAGGACCTGGGGGTGTTAGTAGATAGCCGGCTGAACATGAGCCAGCAGTGTGCCCAGGTGGCCAAGAAGGCCAACAGCATCCTGGCTTGTATCAGGAATGCTGTGGCCAGCAGGAGCAGGGAGGTGATTGTCCCCCTGTACTCGGCACTGGTGAGGCCGCACCTGGAATACTGTGTCCAGTTTTGGGCCCCTCAAAACAAGGAAGACATTGAGGTGCTGGAGCGTGTTCAGAGGCGGGCAACGAAGCTGGTGAAGGGTCTGGAGAACAAGTCTTATGAGGAGCGGCTGAGGGAACTGGGGTTGTTTAGCCTGGAAAAGAGGAGGCTGAGGGGAGACCTTATCGCTCTCTACAACTACCTGAAAGGAGGTTGTAGTGAGGTGGGTGTTGGTCTCTTCTCCCAAGTAGCTAGCGATAGGACAAGAGGAAATGGGCTTAAGCTGCGCCAGGGGAGGTTTAGACTGGAAATTAGGAAAAATTTCTTTACGGAAAGGGTGGTCAGGCATTGGAACAGGCTGCCCAGAGAGGTGGTGGAGTCACCATCCCTGGAGGCGTTTAAAAAACGGGTAGATGTGGCACTTCGGGATATGGTTTAGTCTGGTCTACCCTTGATTAGTCTAGAGTGGGCTTGGTAGTGTAGGTTAATGGTTGGACTGGATGATCTTAAAGGTCTTTTCCAACCTAGATGATTCTATGATTCTATGATTCTATGACATGGTTGACAGCCCAGCTGAAGTGTCTCTATACCAATGCACACAGCATGGATAACAAACAGGAGGAGCTGGAGGGGCAGGGATTGCTCTCTATTTAAAAAAATGGATTGACCACACAGAGCTGTCTTTGAAAAACAGCGATGAACAGGTCGAGAGCTTATGGGTAAAAATTAGGGGCCATGCCAACAAAGGAAACCTCGTGGTTGGTGTTTACTGCAGGCTGCCCTGATCAAGGGGAGCCTGTTGACAAAGTATTCTTACTTCAACTACAGGAAGCATCATGATTGCAGGCCCTGATCCTGCTGGGGGACTTCAATCACCCTGACATCTGCTGGAAAAGTAGTACAGCAAGCTGTAAGCAGTCCAGGAGACTCTTGGAGTGCATCAAGGATAACTTCTTAATCCAGGTGATAGACAGCCCAACCAGAGGAGAAGCATTACTGGACCTGTTGCTTACCAACACAGATTAAATAATTAGATGGGTCAAGATTGGTGGCAGCCAGGGCTGCAGTGATCATGCCCTGGTGGAATTCACAGTCTTGAGGGATATGGGCCAGGTGAAGAGTAGAGTCAAGACCCTGAATTTTAGGAGAGCAAACTTTCAGTTGATTAAGGATTAGTGGATGGGACCCCCTGGGAAACTGCCCTCAGGGCCAAAGCAGCTGAACAGAGCTGGCAGCTCTTTAAGGACATTTTTCTTAGAGCACAAGACCTTTCAGTTCTCATGTGTAAGAAGTCAGGCAAGGAAGGCAAGAGACCAGCATGGCTCAGTAAGGACCTCCTGCTCAAAGTACACTATAAGAAGGAAATGCACAGACAGTGGAACCAGGGATGTGTATCCTAGGAAAAATATAGGACTTCAGTCACAACAACCCCATGCAACGCTACAGGCTTAGGGAAGAGTGGCTGGAAAGCTGCCTGGCCAAAAAGGACCTGGGGGTGTTGGTCAACAGCTGGCTGAACATGAGCCAGCAGTGTGCCCAGGTGGCCAAGAAGGCCAACAGCATCCTGGCTTGTATCAGGAATAGTGTGGCCAGCAGGAGCAGGGAGGTGATTGTCCCCCTGTACTGGATATTAGGAAAAATTTCTTCATGGAAAGGGTAGTCAAGTATTGGAACAGGCTGCCCAGAGAGGTGGTGGAGTCACCATCCCTGGAAGTGTTCAAAAAATGGGTTGACGTGGCACTCTGGGACATGGTTTAGTGGGCATGGTGGTGTTGGGTTGATGGTTGGACTGATGATCTTAGAGGCCCTTTCCAACCTTAATGATTCCTAGTTTTTACTTTCATTGTAATTGATCCAGCCACCAAGCCAGGAAACATGAAATTGCTACTCCACCCTTAATTGGTTTAGTGGTGGACTTGGTAATGTTAGGTTAATGGTTGGACTGGATTATCTTAAAGGTCTTTTCCAACCTAAACGATTCTATGATTCTATGTGTAGGGATTGGATCAGGAAAGAAAAGGCACAGTTGGAGATGAATTTAGCTAGGGATATTTAGAATAATAAGGGCTTCTACAGGTATGTTGGACAGAAAAGGAAGATTAAAGAAAACTTACTGGGGGAGGTATATAAGACAGGAGAGCTGGTGACAACCAACACAGAGAAGGCTGAGGTACTCAACAAATTTTTTGCCTCAGTTTTCATTGATAATCTCTCTTTCCACATCTCTCAAGTCCCTGAACCTCAAGGCAGATACAGGGGGAATGTAGTCCCTCCCATTGTAGGAGAAGATCAGGTTTGAGACCACCTGAGGAATCTGAACATACACAAGTCCATGGGACCCAACGACATCCATCCCAGGGTCTTGAGGGAATTGGCTGATGTAGTCGCTAAGCCACTCTCCATCATATTTGAAAAGTCATGGCACTCAGGTGAAGTCCCCAGTGACTGGAGAAAAGGGAAATATCCCACCCGTTTCTAAAAAGGGTAAAAAGGAGGACCCTGGGAACTACCAACCAGTCAGCCTCACCTCCGTTCCCAGTAAAATCATGGAACAAATCCTCCTGGAAGACATGTCAAGACATATGGAAGGCAGGGAGGTGATTAGAGACAGCCAACAGGGCTTCACCAAGGGCAAATTGTGCCTGACTAATCTAGTGGCCTTCTACGATGGAGTTACTGCATCAGTGGACTAGGGAAGAGCTACAGATGTCATCTACCTACACTTCTTTAAGTCGAGGGAGGTGATTCTCCCCCTCTACTCTGCTCTCATGAGACCCCACCTGGAGTACTGCATCCAGCTCTGGGGTCCCCAGTACAAGAAAGACATGGACCTGTTAGAGCAGGTCCAGAGGAGGGCCACAAAAATGGTCAGAGGGCTGGAACACCTCTCCCATGAGGAAAGGCTGAGAGAGTTCGGGTTGTTTAGCCTGGAGAAGAGAAGGCTGCGGGGAGACCTTATTGCAGCCTTTCAATACTTAAAGGGGGCTCATAAGAAAGAGAGAGAGAGACTTTTACCATGGCCTGTAGTGACAGGACAATGGGCAGTGGTTTTAAACTGAAAGAGAGTAGATTTAGATTAGATATTAGGAAGAAATTCTTTACTGAGAGGGTGGTGAGACACTGGAACAGGTTGCCCAGAGAAGCTGTGGATGCCCCCTCCCTGGAAGTGTTCAAGGTCTGGTTGGATGGGGCTTTAGGCAACCTGGTCTAGTGAAAGGTGTCCCTGTCTGTGGCAGGGGGGTTGGAACTAGATGATCTTTAAGGTCCCTTCCGATCCAAACCATTCTATGATTTCTACCATAAAATCAGCAATTAAATTTCCTTCCTAATTTTCCACATGAATTATCTACAAAGCAGAGCCTTATCACCAAGAAACCACAGTGGTCTCTTCCAACTTCACAGGAAGAGATTTATTATTGAGGTGTCCTATTATCAAGACTTTTACCACATATTGTACAGGCTTCTTACTACATTATGAAGTAATTAACACCTGCAAGAAAAAAAAAAAAAGAAGAGTATGTTTGCTTAGTTCCTAAAAAATGATAAACAAATCAACAAACTAGACATGGGATGAACCATTTAATCAGCAGAGAAAATGAAAAAATGTTTCGTTAACAAAATTCAGAAAGGCCTGCATGCCTAAAACATCTCCTGACATCCAAGGGAGCTAAAAGGGGCTTCTTCCTCTATTTCAGTTATACTTACTAGCCTCTCAGACTGTGCTAGAAATTAAATAAACCAACTACATGAGTGTTTTTTCTGGAAACTGTCTTGTGCTTTTAAACAAAAGAAAAATATGTACAGAAATGCTGAAAGCAACAGCTGGGCCAGCCATGCATTGGATCTTTTGGATATCTTCCAGAACACAAGCCATTTTCATGAAGACTGTAATTTGTTTTCACCAAGGACTTCCTATTCTGTCTCTAGGAAATGGCTGTGTTGTCATCTACCTCTTCTATTTTAAAAGCTATATCCTACATTGGTTCATACCAGAAAAGTTAAATTAAGGGGCAAAACTCACCAGAAGAGGTGGGGAGGGGTAAGAAAAATAGAGAGAAACACAGAATGCGTAAAGTCTAGTTATATTTGGATCCTGTAAATTAACATTATACCAAATGTGGGAATAATTTGCAGGTCTGTGCTAACATTCACAGTTCTTCAGCAAAAGGCACGTTCCTCATATGCAAAATTCCACATACTGATACTTCAGTCTGAATGTCATATATGCTCACAGTCAAGGGCACCTTTCCTCCTCCTTTTCCCCCTCTAGTTTGAAGTGCCACCTTCCCTTCTCATGCCAAGTATTTTAATCAAGATGTGTCCACAGGACATGCACATGTGTACACACATGCATCTACATAGCATATAGAGGTCAGAAACAAGTCTGCTGGGGCTGCAGAGTCTAAAGAATTCAAGAGAAAGAAATAATGACTCACACATTTAATACTGGGAATTTTACACTGAGAATTTTCAAAGGAAAATCCTAGCTACCTAGTAGTTTCTAGACATGCTAGACAAGGACATTAAAAGAGGCTATGCTGTCACTCCCATTTTGTGTCAACTGATTTCAATCCACCAGGAGACCTTTCAACACCTGGAAGATGAATCTACCTTCTAGTCCATCCAGCCGGAGCAGCTGGTTAGGTCAATTTAGCTCAACTCAGTATCATCTCCCATTTCAGGTAAATCAGACCCTGCAGTACATAAGACCACCAAAACAGGCTATGCATTAGCATCATTAAATGCAGCACACATTGGGTCCACAGCAGGTCCCCTCCATGGCTCTAACCCACCGGTGACTGCAATCAGAGAGTGTTGCACCCTCTGTATAGACAGTGGAGAGAAGGGCACTCAGTAGGCAATGATGGAAGGAAGAAAGGCAGAATTTGTTCCTCCTGACATTCACCTTTGCTTACAGCTTTCCCAATTCAAATCAGTCCTCCGTGAGGAAACCCTGCTCTTATCTGCCTGCTGCTGAGCACCCCAACACCCCATCCCACTAAGAAAACTCCAGACTTCAATAGGCTTCACATCACATCAGAAACACCTGAGCTCTGCCCCCATCCACAGAGGAAGAGGATCTCTTCAACTATCAGGTGAAATCTTCCACCAGCTGTCCCAGGATTATATACAGGAATCAGTTACATACAAAAAATAAACTTATTGTTACATCATTTTTCCACCATTTCCAAATCCATATAAGCTAACTGAAAATAATATCCTGCAAAATGCTACAAACCTAAGCTTGTAATGTCTTTTTTGCATAGCCTATGCAGTTTTATCTGTGTGAAAACCAGCTATTTGTTAACTTTTTCTCTTTCAGTAGACATGTTTTTTTCTGAATTCCTTCCTGTAGTCCTAGCAGTAGAGTCTGTATTTTTGAAGGAAAAGAAAGATTTCATTAACCTCAGATATCTGAAAAAAAAATTCAAGGAAGCAAAATCTCGTGTCTGTTCAGCTTGGAAGCACTACTATTTTGTTCAGTAAAGGCACATGCATTTTATAGAATTCTTGTGTGTTGTCTGTAATTGATGTTCTGTTTCCCTGCACTTGAATAACAGTATGTTTTTAAAGGTTCAAGGAAAAAAAAGGCTTTATGTGAAGCTCCCAAAATTATTCCATGTGGCATGAAAGACTGGTGAGTGGTTACTATTTCCCCCCAAAACCTTTTCCTTCAGCAGCGCTTGATAGGTATCTTGTCAAAAAGCATGTTTATTTTTCCTTTCTCACACTATCTTAGTAAGAACTTCATGTTAAAAGAGTATTACCACAGTTTGGGACCTTCATATCCAGCAAGGCTGTCCTCTTGGTATTGTCATCTATGCAATATAAATCCTGAGTTTCTCTGTAGAACTTGGTCTCTTGAAATTTCTTGATCCACATAATTTCACAGGAACACTTGAATGGATTGTCCACCAATATCCTACAGCAAAAATCAAATGATTTCTTAAGAACATATCATGCATATAGAAAAAAGTTTCAAAGCACTCGTGGGTAAAACTAAAAGTTGAACTCTAGTTTAAAAAGGTATGGATCAAAGACCTCAATGCAGTGCAAACTGTAAGTAGATACGATTTCTTTGTAGAAAATGAAGCCCTGTCTGCATCAACTAAGAATCCATCCTGCCACAGATCAGAGAGATCACACAGGGGGCTCAATTCCTATCTCCAGTTCACTGGTGTAAATCAGGAGTGCCTGGAGAATTGGGCTTTCCACAAAGATCCATTTTATTTCATGGCAGCTAAACACATCAGAAATTCTTCTCTTGTATGATAGACTCTGTTCAGCTAGCTCAGAAAGACCGCTCCAGAAAAGGTTTATTGCTTTTAAGTGGATAAATTCTTTATAGAGCCAAACAGTCATGTATTATAGGCAAATTCTAACTCTAATCATAAAAAAAGGATTTTACACAACCTTAAAGATTCATCATGTATATCACTCTGGAAAAATTTCACAGTAAAAGCCCTAAGTAATGTCATGAAGAAACACTAACTGAAAAAATGGCCCTGAAACAGAAATGTATAGTATAATCTAGCTATATAGTATGCTGTATGAAATTTAAATCACTGATTAGCAAATTTATCCAATTCTAATTTTAAAATTTAATTAAACCACACACAAATGTAATGCAATAAAGCCCAAGTGAAATATAAACAGAAACATCCCAATACCTAGCTAACAAATGACCCAGTATCTCATTTTTTCTCCTAAAAGCATAGATGAGGTCCAATAAAGCCCATGTGCGTGACTGCTTCAGGCATCTCATTACAAGAACAATTATTCTTACCAAAAGTTCACAAATTTTTTTCATGTACAGAAACTAAATTCAAGTTGCTCTTAAAATCTGTACCCATAAATGCTTGAGGCTGCCTCCTGAGGATATGAGTGTGCAAATAATCGTGAAATACTCAGCTTCTTAGAGATGCAACCTGTTCCCCTGCTGGACTTTCACAGCACTACTGCATGGACAAGAATTTCTCTACCCACCCTGCCTCAAGTGTCACAGGGGAATGGGGGGGGTTACAGTCAGTACATAACAGTTCCTTTCTGCTGTTCCTTCCTCGTCACACTTTTCCCCTGCTCCAGTGTGGGTCCTTTCCATGGGCTGCAGTCCTTCAGGAAAAAGTCTGCTCCAGCATGACTTCTCCACAGGCTGCAATTCCTTCAGGAAACATCCAGCTGCTCCAGTGTGGGGTTCTCCATGGGCTGCAGTGTGAATAACTGCTCTGGCATGGTCTCTTCCATGGGCTGCAGGCAAATACCTGCTCCACCATAGTCCTCTCCATGGACTGCAGGGGAATATCTGCTCCAGTGCCTGAAGCACCTTCTTCTCTGACCTTGGTGTTCACACTGCTGTTTCTCACCTTTTTTTTTTTTTCTCTCCTCCTCTGCCTCTTCTGGTGTTTTTGCCCTTTCTTAAATATGTTTTCACAGAGGCACCACCAGCTTTGCTTACTGG